>NC_133298.1:11634514-11845488 GCF_005239225.2 Populus alba
GTTTTTTTATCCGAAAACTCATTTTTAACCAAAAACATTTAGGAAACACCCTAGAAACCTTGCATCAAAACATAAATCAAAACAATCTCAAATGTGTTTTTTATGCGTTTTCAAGGGGGAAAAAACACATAATATTAACTACACTCATCATATGGAACCATTTGACACAAATATAGACCGTTTTGGTGGCCAAAACCTTCATCAATAACAACTTTCTTTCTCTAAAAATCTAGTGACCCCGTCTCTCTTCTCCACTGAAAAAGGACTTAAAAATTAGGAAAATAAAATTTGGTACTGAAATATATATATTTTAAATTATAAGGACCGGTTACCTGATAACTTAAAAAGATGGTGTGTGAAAATAAACTTTTTAAATAAATTGCAGAGATACCACCTATTTTACCTATAATTTCAACTTTAGTTTCCTCTCTTTAAATTCAATTGTCGCCCCCAAAAAAGATACAATTAAATTCTAATTTTGGCTCAAAATGACTCAATTGTAAAAAATATATAGTTTGAGGATTAAATTAATTTTTTTAAAAAAAATATACTATTTCAATCTACAATTATTTGTGAGATGATATATAATAAAAATATTTACATTGAAAATACTATACCTTTTAGCTTTATACTTAATAAATTGTAATCGTATGGATGTATTTCTTTAACCATAGAGAAAGTGAGATTTTTCATATTTATCTGATGACTCACTTTAACCATCGCAAAAACATGGGGCGGTGGTGTGTGTTCATTTCTCGAGACAGGACATAAGTTTTTTAATAAATTCATCCGCTTCATAGGTTCTGTGTCTGGCTATGGTGGCGGAAATAACACGTGGCTGCATCTACGGTAGACTTGGAGCTTTGCATGAACAAGAGCCGCAGTGATTGACTTTAGCTGGCTTCTCGAGGTTAGTGAATAGCCAGACTTCACTGTCGGCGCCGCTTTGAAATGCAGTCGTATAATTGGCAAAGCTCGGCTTCTAGATTCGGCTCACAACACGAAAGTAGTTGTAGCGTTTACACGTGACTTAGTTGGGCTTAACTTTTTTTTTTTTTAATTGACATCGATTTATAGTTTAATAAAACTGCAGGTTTTTTTTTCGTGAAATATGTAAAATGTTATCATTGAAGATATTTTTCAATTTTTAGATGGAAAAATATTTTATATATGAATTTTTTTTTAATAATAATGAGATGATTATGATAATGATAAAAAAAAAAAAAAAAAGAGTAGTGGTTGATGAGGAAATAGTGGTAGTGATGATTTGATATAGGTGATGAAAAAGATGGTGATGAGATAATGATGATAATAATGATCATTACGATGGAGAAGATGATGAAAGAGAATGTTGTAGTGAAAAAGAGATTGTGTAATTGTGAAGAGATAAAGTTGATGATAAAGAAGATATTAAAACAAGAAATGGTAATGAAAAAGAAAATAATTATGGAGATGGTAGTGATGATAAGTAGTAGATAATAGATAAAATAATTGAATAACATTTTAAAAGTCTATTTCTTTTTATATTTTAAATGTATTTTTGAAAAAAAAATTAATTTTTTTTAATTTTTTTCTTTGCTTCAAATTAATTATTTTTTGGTGTTTTAATATTATTTTAATGTATTAATGTAAAAAAATATATTTTAAAAAATAAAATATATATATATATATATTATTTTAATATATTTTTAAATAAAAAATATTTTTAAAAACAACTATTATCATAACATTAAACTAGCTCTAAATAAATTATTATTCATAAAATACTTTTATAAGATTTTATGTGTAAATTCTTTTTACAGTAAATAAATAAAATTTAAAAATTGACTATAAAGTATTTTATAAAAAATAAACATAAAAAATTAAAACAAAATTAAAACAAACATAAAAATATATTTTTTATAAAATATCTCATAAAAAGAAGCGACCTTTTAATAGAATTTGAAAAAAGAGATGATGAGAGACAAGTTAGGTTAGGACTTGGCCACTTGGGACAGGCAATTCTTTCTTTTTCTCGAAGAAGGGACCGCGAAAATGTTGTTAACGTAAACGTGGGGCCCTCGTTCGAGCAAATCTAAAGTAGGGCCCATTAAAGAAAGGATGAAACGTTATTCCAATAATTGAAACCCGAAAGATACCTGCATCCAAGTTGTCTTGTAGTCAACCTAAGATTTTTTTTTTTTTTTTTTTTTTTTTGTCTAAGCCAATTTCACATCTTTATTTGCTAAATGCTTACT
Organism: Populus alba; assembly: GCF_005239225.2. Lineage (NCBI taxonomy): Eukaryota > Viridiplantae > Streptophyta > Magnoliopsida > Malpighiales > Salicaceae > Populus > Populus alba. The sequence goes on from NC_133298.1 coordinate 11,636,752, forward strand.
CGTCATTTTTCAGCCTTAGCTCGATTAGTATTTCTTACGTCGTAGAGGCTGAAACAAAATAGTAATTTCATTTTTTTAATAAATGTAGCAGTTGGATATTGATGGTCTATATAACATCTAATAAAAAAGGAATTTATTTGATTTAATTTTGATGTATGAAAAATGATTTTTTTATCAAAGAAATGAGCAAAATAGAGAGAATGAGAGTTTTTTTAAAATCTCGGTATAATATAGAAGAAGAAAAATTGTTGATTTCATCTATTTTTATCATGATAAATTGATGCAAATGTAGAGCACGGTTTCCAAGCAGAAACTACTCCTTGAATCATTGAGGATAGAGACTTATTTGGCTGTTACAATTCTTATTTATTGATTTCATAATTTTGTTGCTAAGTTGTTAAATTCTTTCCTAATTTATTTTTGTAAGATTTTGTTGATATGTTGGCAATTTTTTTTAGTTTATTTCCTGAATTATAGCATCATATGTAATCTTTTAAAAGTGGTAGTGATAGAAAAAAAAAGGTAGTTACCAATTTTTTCTTGAATGATGAATTTGAGAATTGAGAGATTCCATTGACAGAGAGATTATGTTTTGTATTTCTTTCCCTCTTAGCATTTGACAAGAGGTTGGATTTAGAGGTTTGCATCAATTTTGGTATCAGAGCAATATTACTTTCCTTAAGGAATTCAGTGTCTTATGCTTGTAACCCGCAGTGGTAATTCTTACAATATATCGAATAACCAAAACCCGAACATTGACATACCCAACTACAAGCATAGATCACCCAACTCACATATGTTTTGGAACAAATTAATCATATGATAGATGCAACAGATGAACGTCGAGCTCGAGATGAGTTTGGACCTCACAATAGACGGGTGCATGGGCCTCCTCTGGAAAATGAAATAGATGGCAATGAAGGGGACAAAGAGGATGAAGAATACAAGGAGAGGAACAAGGGATTTGGTGATCGTAGAGCATATTTTGAGCGAAGTGGCCATGAATTTCCCAGGGGATAGAGAGGGCATGACTTCAACCATCACCCTTTTGATGAGCTAACCAAGGGAATGAAGGTAGATGTCCCAAGTATTTTAGGAAGTGGGACTCTAATGCTTTTGAAGATTGGTTGATGGCCATTGAGGATTATTTTGATTGGTTCTCTGTGTTCGAGGATATAAAAGTTTGTTATATCCGTATGAAATTAAAAGGACATGCACGAGCTTGGTGGGGGTAGCATGGAAGAATAATTACGTCGTACTCAATGTGCGCTAGTGTCTAATTAGGAGGAAATGAAGGAGCGGTTGGAGGAGAAATAATTGCCTATTGATTATGAGCAAATGATGTTTGAAGAGATACTACAACTAAGGTAAGGGATGTTGATTGTCGACCAGTATACAGATTGTTTCCATGAATTGACTATTCGTAGCAAGGTGGTGGAAAACAAGTAACAAACCTTAGCTCGTTACTGCATGAGCTTATGTAATGAGCTACAAAAAGAGATGTTGATTACACAACACCTAAAGAGAAAAGGCCAAGCTTACAGGCAACGGACCACAATGTTATAAGTGTAAAGGGTTTAGACACTTTGTTGTAGTGTGTCCAGTGATAGAAATATTTTTGGCATTTGTGTGTGAAAAAGAAATTAGAATGCTTAATGCATTTGAGGGAGTTAAGGAAAAAAACGATGAAGAAAGTGATGGGAAAAGATGTAGAGCACTTGGGAGTTACCGACTTACCTAGCTATGTGATCTACCGAGTTTTGACTGGCATTAAAAAAAAGGTCCAAGGTGATTCTGATTGGAGGTGCACCAATATTTTTCATACTCGTATGGAGCATGGTGGTCGCACATTAAATGTCATAATTGAAAACAAGAGTGGAATGAATGTAATTTCTAGTGATTCAGTAAAGCGTTTAGGTTTGAAAGTTGAAAAACAGCGTACTCCTTATCGAGTAAGTGGGGTTAATAAAGACAACCCCATCTTAGTCAAGCATCGTTGCTTATTGAGGTTTGTGTTAGGAAAAAAAACTACTTGAACGAGGCCTGGTTTGATGTGGTTCCCATAACCATCTTCCATTTGTTATTGGGTCGACCTTGGATTTATAATAGAAAGGTGTTGTACGGTAGGTATGCCAATTCTTACTCCTTTAAATTTAACGACAAGAAATTCGTTACAAGTCCTTTGTGAATTTTTGAATTTGAAGCACAACAAAAAAGTAGAAGCTAATCTAGTGCTAACCATTCAACAGTTCACTCAAGCTCTAAAAGAAGAAAAACTAGTGATGTTGGTAATGAACCAAGAGGCTAAACAAAATGATGGTATTATCCCCAACAAGTTTACAAAGATGCTAGAGAAATTCCAAGAAATTAGGCCTGACGAGATGCTGAAGTAGCTACCACCAATGCGAAAGGTGCAACATGCCATTGATCTAATCTAAGTTTCTTCTCTGTTGAACCTACCCCATTATCGTATGAGCCCTATGAAAAATATGGAACTCGACCAACAAATTCAATAATTGCTTGACAGTGGCTTCATCTAAGAAAGTCTTAGCCTTTTATGTTGTGCTAGTTTTACTTACACCTAAGAAGAATAATACTTGGAGGATGTGTGTCAATAGCCGAGCAATTAATAAAATGGTGAAGTACAAATCTCTTATCCCTTGGCTTGACGACATGCTAGATTTATTAAGTGGCGCATCCATCTTTACAAAAATTGTTCTTCATAGCGGGTATCATCAAATCTGAATCCATCTAGGGGATGAGTGGAAGATGGCATTCAAGCCCAAGTTGTTATTGCCTCTACATATGCTACTAAGGCTGCTGAATGTTTCAAGCCCAATAAGGATCTCTTTTATTTGCATGGATCACATTAATTAAAGTTTGTTCATCTTGCATTGAAGTCTTGAAACTTGCCTTCACCCAAATATCCTGAATAAATTCATTAATTGTCTCTTTATTTTTTTTTTTCCCTTGACCATGTAATTGGTCCAATCGGCACCTCTAATGAATCATTTGATGATGCTTGTTGATTCTCATCGAAACCCTGGTGAATTTCCTAAACTTGGGTTACTTGCTTAAATTGGAAACCTTTTAAATCCTAGGCTCAAACTCAATGAAGAAACTTAATTTCCCAACCAATTTAATATTGAAGGATGAAACTAGAAAAAAAAAAATTATCAATCAATAGAATGGGGATCAAATCTGATAAGAAAAAAAACACTAGAGGATGAGATCGCAAAAAAATTAATTTTAAAAATCATTTCAAATAAAATAAGTAACAATTAAAATAACAAGGATCAAATTTAACATATAAAAAAATTAGAGGATAAAATTAAAGAAAATCAATTTATTAATTATTCCATATAAAACAAATTGTAAAGAAAATAGGGACCAAATATAAAGAAAAAAAATTGAAGGACTTCTTTTAAAATTTGGAGAGTCATACACGTAAACAGAAGAGGAGAGAAAAAAGATTAAAAAAAAAGGTCATCGACACCAAAATAAAGGTTTGATGATCACACATATCGCCAAAGGATAGAGGAGTCTTCAAGGCAATTGGAACGCCACCCTAAAAGTTGGGGTTTTGGTTGTCAAGGCAATATTGCATGCACGTCTAAAAAGTACAACCATAACACATGCATCAAAAACTTTTTCAAATAATATATATTTATTAAATTGCCAAATCTCCCCTTAGTAAACATAATCATAAAAAAAAAAACTATATTACCAAAACAAAAATGCTCCTAAATGTAAGTTAAAGAAACTTTGGTTTTAAGAGTAATTTAGTCATTTGATTGTATTTTAAAAAACAAAAAGATGAAAATGCCATTAGATGTCAGTTTTGAATTTGTTTTTACTTTTAAAGGTAATTTAGTTATTTCACTATGCTTTTGAAATGTTAAAAGATTGATTTATCCCCGGTTAATATGACAATGACTGATAAATCTATGCAAAAAGATTCTTTTACCCTCATTAGCTAGTTATATGGGTTTTTTTTTCCTTTCTAAAAGGATAAAATAATCATTTCACCATTTTAATCTCGCAAACCCCCAGCCTAAACTTTTCAGTATTAATAAAAACTTATTAACCCGGGAATAAAATGAGTTAATTAGAAAATAAATATGGAGATATCGAATAGATTGAAATGAGTTCTTAAAGATTTAAAACTTCGTGTATGTTATTTTAAAAGTAGACCGAGATGGGATGTAAACCTTGGAGAAATTCTATAAGAATAGTGAAGCAAAAATTATGTTAAATAAATTGAATATTCACACTAGAAGGATGATAATAGATTTTGGAAAATTGAAATAAAATGGTTATATGCTAATTTTAAAAATAATAATACAAAAAATGGCCAAAAATACAAAAACACTAATTAAAATTAAATGGAAGTGATCCATGAGGAATGAAAGGTATTATGATATAATTCAATGAAATTAAAAATAACCCAGCTTAAATTCAGTATAAACAGGTGATGAAATCTAAGAAATATTATCCATGAAACATAAAATGGTGTAAAGGAGGGACATAGTGGAAATTAACAAAATCCATATATAAATACAGGTGTGTGTCTGGCCATTACAAAGAAAAACAAAAGGTGAGGGAGATAGTTTTTCATTTATCTTAAGCTTAATCATTTCAAAACCTACGGAAAACTAAAGATTAGAGGGAAAAGTATGAGATTGTGTTAGTATAAACACTTAATCACTTAAAATTAGAAAGATTTAGTGAAGAGAAAGTAAGGATTTAAAGAGAGGAAGTTAGGGTGGTGAAGGGAAAAAAGGACAAAGTTTGGAGAAATCTTGACTAGTTAGCTTTTGAATTGTGTATTTTTGCTTGATAAAATGTTTTAAGCTTATTTGAACAAGTTATTAAGAAGTTTAATTGATTTTTAAATTCTTGGATTTAGTGTTCTTAAGTGAAATTGGAGGTTTCATGAAATGGTTATGGGGTGATGTTGTTAAAATGAAATAGTATTGAAATGGCCTAAAATAAAAATAACTAAAATAAAAAGAGAAAAGGAGGGTGAAAGAAACTTGATTCATCTTGGGATTTATCCTTTAATTTCTTCTTTTTAGGATGTAATAAATTCTCTTAATAAGTTGTTTTAATTTGTTTTGTGTTTTTTCTTGAATGGTTGAGCTACTAGAGTATTTGGTAGAGGTTTATGGTTTATGAAGTTGAATATGAAATTATGTTTTGATGATGAAATGATGATATTTAATATAGGTGATGAATGGAAGCTAGGTTAGTAGAGAGATTCTTTATTTTAGAGAATGAATTTGATGAGGTTAATGGTTGTGATGTTGTGGTTGCACAAATCAATTACCCTAGATTAAATAAACAAGATAGTATAGAGCAAACAAGGGGTTCATCCTATAAGAAAGGTTTAGTTCAGATTTTTATGCTATATGATATTCAACTGAGGAGTTTTGAAGTTATCTATGATATGCTATAGTATACAAAAAGAAACGATCAATGCTATATCAAAGAAAACCAAAATTTATCAAGAAAACAAACCTTGATAACAAGTAAATGTCCACCTACAGAAATCAAAACTGATTATGAAAATGAAACGTCAATTTATACTCTAAATATTTATCTTTTGTTATGTTGATTAGTCAATAGATTTGTTGTATAACTAATCCTAACCATCAAACAACCATAGTGTTCGCCACACTAGTAATTTAATTCAATGGCAGCCTTAAAAACTAGATAAATTGATTAATCTAGACAACATAATTGTTCGTTGTTCATGTTTAATTTGTTCGAATGTTCTTCCTAAGATTAATAACGTAGATCTGCCATAATTATTAAACTTAGTTGTTTCACAAGTTTATATACCACACCTCTGGTTTTGATAGCAAATTTAACAATAGATTTTTCACAATAATAACTTAGAGCTCATTCTAGCAATTAAAATAAACAATCATAGGCAATAAACATAGGAGAACAAACATATTCATTCATAATATATACTAAAAAAAAAAAGGTAAAATAAATCTCACAGTTCTTAAAAATTGAAGGTTTCTATGTTCTTGCAACCAAGAAAAAGAGTTTAGTCTTGCATGTCTATTGAACAACTAATCAAAAAGAAAGAAGAATGCATGATTTTGAGTTTTTTAGAGGAAGGTGCATTTTTTCCCTCTTAGCTGGCTGCCCCCTTTTCCTTTCTCTCTTTCTTTTTATATCCTAGGAAACCCTAATATCTTTTCTACAAAAAGAGTCCTTTCCTAAATAAACAATTTACGTTTATATAGTTCAATAACTATTTTTCTAAAAAAAAAAATAGCCTTGCATAAAATCTTCAAGCTTTGACTTTTGACTTAGAGGAGTTAAATTGCCAAAATAAAGACTTGGATGTTGGTTTGGATGCTTTAAGATGTAATTTGGACTTATTTCTTTACAAAATCTATCTGCTGGCAGAATTTATATGTCATCTTAGAAAAATCATATCTCTCTTATATGAGCTTTGTTTCTACTAAATTTAGGTAGGCTGATGAGTTTTCGAGTCAAGAATCCAACAAAATTAAGTTTGCATAAATGGATTTATGGAGCTCAAAATATTTAAGTCGGAATGACTGAAAGTCAACATTAGCATAATACGAGATTTGACTTTGAATGCTGCGATTTCTATGCTTTTTTTAATTATTTTTCTTGCCATATATGTATATAAAGGTATGGATGTTAACTTTTTAATTCCACTGGAATCACTTCATTTCGACTTCTAAAGCTTAAGCTCTGCACAAAACATCGATCGAAGGTCAAATCCGTCAATTATTTTTAATTTACTTCTTTTTGAATCTTACATCCAAAAATGCCTTCAAAATATATTTATATATAAAAAAAAAATATCAAGGCATTTTATAAATAAAACATAGACAAAATACGAGGTAAATGTGGGTAAAACTATCAAATAATATGGTTGCATTATTAATGAGTTTAAGATTTATGTTAAATGATGACATATGAATGTATTATATGTATATGGTTGCTGAAAATGATAGAAAAATGCAGGGGAAACAAGTAGATGTTAAACTTAGAAATAAAAAACTAGATAGCTTGTCTCTTAGTTTCTCCACTAATATTAGGACCCTAAGATGATAAAATTTAAGATAATTTCAATTATAAAAGTTATAAACATGGATGTTACCTTTTGAACGTAACTTACCTTGCTTAAATTGGAGTGACAAAACACTAGATATGGGATATACACCAAAGAAGGGTCTAAACTGAAATCAGTAGTGTAATTTTTTATGCTATTGTAATTTGTGAATTTTGGCATGTAGATGGCAAAACTAGGTTTAGTCATTTTCATAAAAGTTGTAGACTTATATTTAAACTTTTCAAAGAAAAAAAACCATGTATAAGACCGAGTTCTATAAATTTAGTTATAATTAAAATGCTGAACAATGTTATGAGTTAATTATGTTGAACCATCTGAAATTTTTAAATTGTTAAATCTTGTTTGTTTGGAGTTGTTCCTGGTTAAAAATGTTGAATTATTGAGGGAATGAAAAATGGAAAGTGTGTGTATGTATGGATAAAACTTGAAATTAATAAATTGTACTTGTTAGTATAAGTAAGACCGTGAGCACCAAACAGTAGCAGGGGACGACTAGTAGAGCACAAATTTCAGGTAAATGCTTGGTACCTTAGACAATTATTTTAAAATCTCTTATAAATTCTTGATTGAGGTTCTTGTAAAATGCATATCAAAATTTTTATTATTCATGTTTGTTATATGAATATTGGTTGAACTAGTTCCTTAGTTTGGAACGAGTGCCTTGTGAATGAGCTATTGGTTGGACCAACTTCCTAATGCTAAGACTAGCACCTCGAGAATGGGCGATTTGCACAACCAGTTTTCTAGTTTGGGATTGGTACCCTGCTAGATGGGCAATTATAGAAATTTGGTTAACGAAATTAGAACCCTAGATATTTGCCTATTTAAAAAAAATTGATAATGTGTTGTATAATTTCTTAAATTGTTTAATTAATGATGCTTTTATAAATTAATGTACAGGTTTATCTCAGCATCGTATCTCCTAATTGATGAATTAGTCTTTTTTGTATGTCTACTTAGTGTGTAATAAATTAATAGAGAAATTCCCTTTTGAATTGTATTTACCATTAATTTTGATTTGTATGTATAAATTTATGTAGCACTTTATTTTATTATGTAATAGATTTATGTTATTATCTAAGTTATATGATGCATGAACCCAATTGTTGCAAGTAACTAATTATTTGTTTCTTTAATTAAATTGTATGAACTTTTCTTAGATTTTATTAAATTAAAGTGTGTAAAAGCATTGGTTAAATGATGATTGTTTAAGTCCAGGATGTTGGACTATGGATTGAATATATTATTAATGAGAAACGAAACAACATTGGCGATATCTTAGTACCACTCATATAAAAAAAAAATCCTAGGATTTTCTTATTATTATTTTAGAATCCATGTTAAAGTTATTTTAAAAGTTAGGGTTGTTACATATGTGTTTTGAGAAATTAAGTTAGTAGACTACATGAAGAATAACATAAGTTGTGGCTATAAAAAAATAAAAGATGTTTAGTTTATGACGTGGAATGTACTATGATGAAAATTGTTATAATGGAACTTAGTTATAGTTCCCGAGTTTATAAGAATAGATATTGATGAATTGATCATGTTTTGATAGGGGACACCTAAGCGGCAAGACTATAAAGTGAAGTAGATGCTAGGACATCACTAGGACATCACATATAGTAGGTAAGTGTCCTAAACCTCAATATTTTATTTGAATCGCTTAAAACATTTTATTTGCAATTATCTTTAATGTACAAATCATGAGTGAAGTATAAAACGATAAAAAAAGGTGAAAGAATAGGAAACAAATATGAATTTGATTAGCTGTCTAAGGTGATTTAGGAGCTAATGATATCAATATGATTTATTGATACCAATATCAATGTTGATATTTACTTAAATTTAATTAGTTGTTCCAAGTTATGAAGTTAATGACATCAACGAGTACATTGACATTGGCATTAACAAAGTGGACAAAAAACAATAATGATGAACTTGATTAGCTAAAGATACCAATAAGTTATATTGGTATCGGCATTTCTTAAACTTGATTAATTATTCCCGGTTTGGAAGATTAATGGTACCAATGAGTTACATTATTATTAATATTTTTTGAATTTGATTAGTCGTTCCTAGTTTTGGAGACTAACAGTACCAATAAGTTATATTAATATTGACATTTCTAAAACATGATTTGTCATTCCTGGTTTGGAAAACTAATAATATTAATAGGTTATATTAATATAGATATTTTTTAAATTTAATTAGTTATTTTTAATTTGAGAGACTAATGATGTCAATAAAATTTATTGGTATCGATATTTATATAAAAAATCAAAACGTTGTTGTTTTGATAAACAAAAATATTGAATTTTTTTCATTGACTCAAACTAGGTTATAAATTAAGGGGTGACTTAGTTAACTCATCAAGCTAAAACAATTATATAACATTACGTTTAAGTGTAATATGCTTTGTTTCCTTGGTATCATTTGCCAATGAGGCCAACAACCTTCTTCCATCCAAAAATGGCAAATTAGAATTTGGTCCAAAAACACCAAATATCGAAACTGCTTGAAGAATATCTACCCACTATCTCCACAGGATATGGTCAGCCAAAAACATGAAACCATGGATTGGTAGTCTTGACCTAAAAGAACGTAAAAACTCTAATTAAAGAAAACCTTCAAAAATTCAAAAAAGGCAGCAAAACAAAATCCCAAGTCCACAAGATCCCACGAATCCCACACGCACATGGTCCCCTTGGTGGGCCCGGAACCATCGGACTTGAAAGCCATAGTTTAAATATAGTTAATTGTTAGAAATGCAGAGAAAAAGCAAATCCACAAAATTCCACCACATAAAAGAAGAAAAAAAAAGAGGACAGAGGCCCCATGATGTGAATTTCATTAAAAAATATTTAAAAACATGTATTTTTCAAAAGTTAAATTTTTTATTAAAAATTAATATCTTTTTTTTATATTTTTAATATTTTCATTTTAAAAATAATTTTTTAAAAAATAAAATAATATTATTTTAAAATATTTTAATATAAAAAACACTTTAAAAAACGACGATTGGTAATAAAACCAAACTTCCCCCGTCCTACACGCTGCCCTTTAACTATCTTCTCCTAACAATAATAGTTTTAATCGAATTTCTTTCTTCTACTGCTATATATACCCTTCTCATTTCTCTTAACCTCTCGTCCCGCTCCCCGTATATTCTCTCTCTAGAAACCTTCTTGCCGGCTAAACACTCACGCATTCTCTCTCTTAGACACGTCTCTTCTGTCCTGTTCTCTTCAGATTTTTATTGCAATAACCAAGCTCTACGTTGTCCTACTTGTGACATAATTCTTCCTCTTCTAGATTTTCGATTTCTTTGTCTGCCTTCCTATACATAGTTTAACACCTTATTATGGATCAAGAAAACAGAAAGAAACGAACCCGGGATGAGTTGGGCGTCCTGAGTTCCGATTCTCCCGAGGTTAAACTAGCTCGGGTTGACTCGGAGGCTAACTCGCCTCTTCTGAAACCTGACCGAGATGAACTGGTCGAGGTCCGTGAAGATTTTCTCAGCATCTTTGATGAATCGGATGAGCCAGTCGTTCAGGGGCTGGAGTCGGTTATAAAAAGTTTTGAAGAGGAGATCCACGTAGGGGTTTCGGTTCCGGATATGTCGTCAGATTCTGGTGGTTCGCAAACGGACCTTGGTTACCTCCTAGAGGCCTCGGATGACGAGCTTGGCTTGCCGCCGACGTTTGCTGTTGGCGAGGAGAAAGACGCCGCTGCGGTCGCCGTTTTGTCAGCGGAGGAGGAGGGACCTGGAACTGTTGGTTTTGTTGAGATGCTAGGGTTTGAGGATGAGATACCGAATTATGACTCATTTGAGTTTGGCCTCGTTGGTAACACGGAAGGAAATCATAATTATTGTGATAATAACGGTGATTTTGTGGCGTTAGGTGGGTTGTTTGATTATTCGGACGAGAACTCGGTACCGGCCGATATTTCTGGATTCCTGTGGCAGCCCGAGTTATCGGCTTTGTGAAAATATCTCAAAAGAAAGGAGAATAAAACGTTTCGGGCAACCCGGAGTTTGTAGGGTTAACCGCACGTTTCAGTAGGAAAAAAGTGTGTTCATATTATGAATGATGTTTAGGCTGTAAATTTTGGAAAGAAAGAAGTAATCAAGGAAGAAAAATAGGTGTTGATTATGAATTATGTTTTTCAGATTTTTTGTATTTTTAATATTAATATATTAAAAGTAATTTAAAAAATATTAAATAAAGTAAAGCCGATTGATTGGATCGCGAATCTGATGGCTGCTCGTAACAAATGGTTTCAAACGACACCTGAAAACATTAGCGCCTCGTAAAGAGGGATGCGAAAAACAATGGGTTCATATGGCTGCCCGAATCAATGGACTAACAAATTGAACCGTTGAACTATAATTCTTTTAAGATGCGAAATAGTATTTAATTAATACAAATAAAGTTATAAGTATAATAGTATTTTAACAATAGTACTAATTGAATATCAAAACAAGAATCCAAGTTATAAAGGTTGAATAGTTCAATAAAAAAGCAAGAAGTCCTCCCTAATGTTTTATTAATGAAATCAATGGTTTTTTTTTTTTTTTTAACTTACAAATAAAAAAAATTTATACTTCAACAAAATAAATCTTACTGGAATATTAAGATCAAATTAAACCCCAAATATAAATTAGTTTAAAATTACTTTTAAAATAAGATAATAAAATTCAAGTCTTAATAAATAAAGCTCAATTTGTACAATAACTTCTAGGCCATATCAAAAGGCCTTTTCAAAGTTTGATCGTTATGAAATTTTAACCATGTAAAAAACATGATCTTTAAAATCTTCTAATTTTTTTTTTTTGTATAATTCAATAATTGGATTTAAAGTTATAACCATTAAACATAAATCTATGTAACCAAGCTCTAGTACATGTTAATCGACCCTATATTTGCTTGGATTGCATTGATCAAGGTGATTAGTACTTAAAAATGTATTTTTATTAAGATTTTATATCATTATTTTGCACTTGAAGTATCAATAACTCCTTAACTAAAACATGTTTTATAATAACATGTCTGATACTATAAGATACCTTAATATATGGTAAATGTTCATCTTAAATGTAGGCCTATCACATAAATCAAAGGATTGATTGATGAATTCAACTATTAAAATTGAGAAGATAAAGAGAGGGTGAAACTTAGAAAAGTGATGCTGGTTTAGTCCAAACTGAAACACTACTTGGTAATTGGGTCATATATGGAGCTGTAGATCTCAGATTTAGGTCTGCTTTATATGGATGGAAAGATAAGACATAGACCTAAAACTTTCATGTGAAGTCTAAGATTTAAAAAGGCCGTTTTCAAGTCCAAATTATAGCAACAACGGAGAAGTCCGAATCTATCTTGCAGCTTAGACACTGTTTAGTGTTTAACCAATATCTCAAGTTCTAGAAGTCCAAATGACCTCAATTTTTTTTTTCCAGAAAAGCTGAGACAATTTCCTAGAACTTTCATGAGTAAAGTTGGTTCAAATTTCGATGTTAGCAATGACATTTTGTTTAGACAAGAAGATAAGGATTATCACCAAGTCAAGATGTGGCCACCCACTCAACAATTATTCATCAAATCAATAGTTTCAAATTTTGGTTTATAAAAGGAGGCATTTTCCATACATTTAGGCATCTTGGTGTTCAGATCAAGATCATGCTATTGCTCTCTTTCTTTGTATTTTGTAATGTTCAAGTTTTATGTTATTAATATCTTGTTATACTTTTCATTTCCTTTCCTTTACTTATATAATTATGTTTTTATCTTGTTTATTTATGTTTCTTTCTTTCATTATGTTTAGCTAAATTTATTATGTCAAGATGAAAGGGTTACACTAATGGTGTAAGAATAAGTATAGTATAAACTCAACATGAACTTTAATGCTTGATACTAACATGTTTTATATTTGTTAATAATTTATAATCCGATTAGAACCTTATTTGTGTGTGGTTTCTAGTTGAGTAATAAGAGTTTATACTATACTTGTTTAAAGTACCATTAGTGGATCCTCTAACCTTGACATTTGTTTTTATCATTGTTTAATCCTCACATTAATCTTACATCTCAAAGTCCTCCTCCTACTATTATTATTACTACTAGTATTATTATTAATACTACTACTACTACTACTACTACTACTACTACTACTACTACTACTACTACTATTATTTTATTATTGTTATTGTTGTTGTTATTATTATTGTTGTTGTTGTGTTGTTGTTTATAATTTATATAGTTAACCTCCTTGTGGTTCGACCTCGGTCTTGCTGGGTTATTTATTATTTTGACACTCCTGCACTTGGGAAAAGACATCAATCTTTTGGTTGTGTCAAGTTTTTGGTGGCGTTGCTGGGAGGTAAATTCAATTATAATATTTTTATTTTGTCTTTTCACTTTTTATTTTATCTAACTTTTGTTTTTTTTTGTTTCCTTTTCTTCCTTTTATTCTCTTCCTACACATGCATGAGAGTTTGGTCACATACCTTAAGTGGTAGAATTTGTAAGGTATCCTCATTATTTTCATAAAATATGCTCGAAGAAGATAACCAGTCGCTTCATAATGAGAATAATGAGAATAATCGTGTTAGAACACTTAGAGGCCACATGAATCCCACAAGAACAAGTGCCCCCTTATGCATAGTTTTCCCTCCTGATGCATCTCATTTTAATTTTAAGCTAGACATTATTCAACTTTTACCTTCTTTTTATGGCTTAGATATAGAAAATCCATACTTACATTTGAGAGAATTTGAAGAAGTTTGTAACACTTATAATGACTCAAATTGTAGCATGAACACCATCATATTAAAGCTTTTTCCTTTTTCTTTAAAAGATAAAGCTAGAACATGGCTACAAAATTTGAGACCAGGATCCATTCGTGCTTGGGATGAAATGCAACAATAATTTATAAAGAAGTTTTTTCCGTCTCACTGAATAAACTTTTTCAAAGGACAAATAATCACTTTCACTAAAAAAACCAAAAGAAACATTTTACCAATATTAAGATAGGTATCGAGACTTACTTAATACTTTCCCTTATCATGGTTTTGAAACATGGAGATTGGTTTCATAATTTTATGAAGGGTTAACACCTAAAGATAGGCAAATGGTTGAATTGATGTGTAGTGAAACTTTTGAAGATAAAGACCCTAATGAAGCAATAGAGTACCTAGACTTGCTAGTTGAAAATGCGCAAAATTAAGACACTACGGGCACTTATGAGGCACCAAGTAAAACCCAACCTCATACATTTAGTGGAGATATGTATAACCTTAGGGAAGATCATGACCTCCAAGCCAAGTTTGCATCTTTAGCTAAAAAAGTTGAGGCACTAGAATTGAAAAAGAGTGGTCAATTAAAATCTGGTTAAGACATTGTGTGTCAAATCTGTGAAACAAATGAACATGCAACCAATGACTGTCCAACTTTTCCTTCTTTCAAGAAATACTTCTATGAACAAGCCCATGCTTTAAACAGTTTTCAAAGCCCCAATCATAACCTATACTTGCAAACATACAACCCTGGTTGGAGAAATCACCTAAATTTCAGTTGGAAGAGTGATAACAATAATGCACAAACTTCACAGCCACCATTTCAAGCACACCACAATTACCAAAATTCTCATGGATATGCACCTCATTATGCTCCACCTTCTAGAAGAAATGTTAAGGAAACATTGCATGCATTCATTGAAAAGTAAAAGACAATCAACACTCAACTTGCTTAAAGCATGACAGATTTTAAAGATGCTCTTGCAAAATTCACATATGCTCTCAGTTTTCAAGAGAACAATAAGTTTCCATCTCAACCATAACAAAATCCAAAGGGGCAATACAATGCAAATGCAAGTAGTTCTGGAAGCCAACAAATGGATCAAGTCAAATCAGTCATCACTCATCACAGTGGTAAGGTTATTAAAAAACCCATTCTTGAACCTTGTAAGAAAGATGATGAGTCAATCTCTGAGGGTAAGGAAGGGGTTGAATCTGAACATTGCAAAGAAAAGACTAATTCCTCACCAGCACTTCTATTTCCTCATACCATGACCAAACAAGAAGAAATCAAGGATGAAAAAGGCACCGAAAATGTTGTCGCGGATCATTTGTCAAAATTGACAATAGATTCGACATCCGACATCACACCAATTGATTATTACTTTCTTGATAAATCTTTACTTTCTTTTAGTTCAATGCCTTGGTTTGCTAAAATATTAATTTTCTTACTTTAGGATTTTTGCCAGCTCATTTGGATAACCAAGACAAAAGAAAGTGTTTGAGCGAAGTGCAAAACTTTTATTAGGATGACCCTTACTTATTCAAATATTGTCCTGATCAAGTATTTCAAAGATGCATTCCCGACAATGAGGTAAGTAGTGTCATTAAATTTTGTCACTCTAAGGCATGTGAAAATCATTTCTCATAAAAAAAGACAACTGCAAAAATCTTACAAAGTGAATTTTACTAGCCCACCATGTTCAATGACTCATATGCATTCTACAAAACCTGTGAAAATTATTAAAAGGTGGGATTTATTTCAAAACATAGAGTCTTTAGATAATCTTCTATTGACTCTTAGGTCTCATTATAGTGGAGATGTGCATCGTGCAATTCATGATTTATGGTCCTATTTTCATAAAGAACATGATCATCATAGTCTTGGGAATCTGACTAAAAAAAGATCCTGTTTGCCAATTTTTAAAAAAAATTGGATGGGAAGCCTATCCCCAACCCATAGAGGGTGTTTAAGCCGTTCTTGGAAGTAAAACCAAGGGAAAATGTGAGCCATAATCACAACTACCTGTACATACACATGCTTTTTTAAAAAATAAAAAATAAAAAAAAGGGGGAAGAAAGAGAGAGAGAGTAATAGACCTTCTTCTTCGTCTCGATTTCTACTCAACCTATCATTCTACAAGTATAAGACCGGTCTTGAAATGGTAGGATCCTCAGTTCTTAAAATAAAAAAATATTTATGTTTTTTGTGGATCTAGTCCTGGGAAAGAAAAAGAGTTTATAGAATCCGCAAATCCTCTTAGTCAGATACTAGCTGAGAGAAAGATTCATTTAGTATATGGGGGAGATAGCCTTGAGTTAATGGGGAGTGTGTCAATAGCTGCATTCTTAGGAGACAGTCAAGTTGTGGGTATCATCCCCAAAGCTTTAGTGAATGAGGACATCATTGGAAAAATAATTGGAGAGGAACTATAAGTATCCACAATGTCTGATCGAATGAATACAATGTTTAAACACGCTGATGCCTTCATTGCCTTACCAGGTGGTCTGGGCACATTGGAAGAGATCTTTCATATTTTCTCTTAGGCCCATCTGCACATTCACTATAAACCTATAGGTTTGTTAAATGTTAATGGTTTGTATGATAATTTGTTGTCTTTTCTTGATCAAGCTATGGAACATGAACTTCTAACATGCGACACGACAAATCATAATCTTTGCTGCTACTACTGAATAATTGATTGACTAACTACAATCTTTCATCTCTATAATTGATCCCTCCATGAATCACATAAATTGGTTAACTAAGGAAAGCAACAAAAAACTTAGATTGGATTTGAGCCTTCATTTGTGAACCTTGTGTCTTTTGGTTTTATTAATAGCTTATTATTTTCTTTTGTTATTTCTTATATTTGTTTAAGTGTGTTTCAGGTTTGTTAGTGTTCATTGTTTCAGGTGATGTCTTCTATACTCTATCTTTCTATCTTAGGAGATTGAGGACAATATCTCGTTTTGGTTGGGGGGAGAGGGTACTAGTTGACGTTAAAAAAAACAAAAAAAAAAACTTACTAACTATTTTTGCTATTATTAAAATCATTTGACAAAATTGTTATTACTAGGATGATAGAGTAAGGGATAATTTTATTGACTCTTGAGACGCATCTTAGTAAACATTTTGCAATGGTTATTTGCAATATTCATAACAAGGTCTATCATATACTTCTCTTGGAATATTCAGGTTTATAAACTCTCGCATTATTATCACTTGATTCTACTCATATACTTATTTAACAAGTATCTTTAAACCTTCATTTTCACACACACTTTAACATATGATTGTGGGTTGCACATTGGATTATTATATTATTTATGTTCTTTTGTTAAAGGTAACAACTAAGGGAAATGGATAGTATATAATTTGTAAAAAAATTAAAAAACAAAAATAAACAAAAATAAAAATTGATGATAATAAAAACGTAGATAAGTTTGGTTTCGTTGCCTTCCTAACCTAAGCAATTAAGTCTGAAGGGGTGTTTTAACACATAATACCCTAAAGTCAACTGACTTGGGAGCTATTGATCCAACGCTTGTTACATGGGTTGAGGAGAAAAGCTTAAGAGAATAAAAAATTGCATTATCTATGTATCAGTATCTGCAACTTGAGTTATTAAGCTCGTAGGGATGTCTCAACACCTAATGCTCTAAGACTAACTAGTCTAGGAGTCATTAGCCTAAAGCTCGTTACATGGGTTAAAGATGCATTGTGTTTTAAGTTGTATGTGTATATATATATAAAGAAATAATAATAATAATAATCCCAACCCAAGAAAATTACCCTTAAACATTAGAACATAATATTTTTTTCTTCCAACAAAAGCCCCATCATCTACGTTTTCATACATTGAGCACATAAAAAGAAAGTTTATTAATATCTTGTTTAAGAAATATGAAGCAAAAATATAAATTTAATGAGAGTTTGTTTATTTGGATAGATTAATGGAAGTTGAATGATGAATGCCTTGCTTTGTGGAACTTGCAAATTATTTTTCAAATTTAATGCTTTGATTACTAGGGACTAGTAATAAGCTGGTTGGGGGGGTGTGATTAGTACTTAAAAGTGTATTTTTATCAAAGTTTTATATCATCATTTTGCACTTGAAGTATCAATAACTCTTTTATAATAATAAGTCTGATATTATAAGATACCTTAATTTATGCTAAATATTCATCTTAATTGCAGACCTATCATATAAATGAAAGGATTGATTGATAAGTTTAAGTACTGAAATTGAAAGGACAAAGAGAGGACCAAACTTAGAAAAGAGATGCTGGTTTAGTCCAAACTTGAACTCTATTCAGTAATTGGGTCATATCTGGAGTTGTAGATCTTGGATATAGGTCTGCTTTATATGGATGGAAAGATAAGATGTAGGCCTAAAACTTTCATATGGAATCCAAGATTTAAAAAGGCTGTTTTCAGGTCCAAATTCTAGCAACAACGGAGAAGTCCGAATCTGTTCTGCAGCCCAGACACTATTTAGTGTTCAACTCATATCTCAAGTTCTAGAAGTCCAAATGACCTTAATTTTTTTTTCCTGAAAAGCTGAGACAATTTGCTAGAACTTTCATGAGTGAAGTTGGTTCAAATTCCGACGTTAACAATGATGTTTTGTTCAGACAAGAAGATAAGGGTTGTCACCAAGTTAAGATGTGGCCACCCACTTAACAATTATTCATCAAATCAATAGTTCCAAAATTTGGCCTATAAAAGGAGGTATTTGCCATGCATTTAGGCATCTTGGTGTTCAAATCAATATCATGCTCTTGCACTCTTTCTTTGTATTTTGTAATGTTCAAGTTTTATTTTATGTTATATTAATCTCTTGTTTATGCTTTTCATTTCCTTTCCTTTACTTATATAATTATTTTTTTATCTTGTTTATTTATGTTTCTTTCTTTCATTATGTTTAGCTAAATTTATTGTGTCAAGGTGAAAGGATTACACTAATGGTGTAAGAATAAGTATAGTATAAACTCAACATGGACTTTAATACTTGATACTAACATGTTTTATATTTATTATCTTGCTCACTCATAATACCTTGCTTGTTAAATGGTTAATCTAGATTTGTGTTGAACAACCCTTGGTAGTATAACAAATACTTGGTACTTTCATAGCCCAACTGTATGGTATAACCGACACCTATGCTATGAAAGGAACTTGATTTGTTGTTAACATAAGTTATCACCATGAATACCTGATAATATTTACAGGTATTGGCATTACTCGAATAAGATAATTAATATAACCATGTTAACAATTATAATCTGATTGGAACCTCCTTTGTGTGTGGTTTCCAGTTGAGTAATAAGAGTTTATACTATACTTGTTTGAAGTACCATTAGTGGATCCTATAACTTTTAACATTTGTTTTTATCATTGTTTAATTCTTACATTAATCTTACATCTCAAAGTCCTCTTTACTATTACTATTACTATTACTATTATTACTATTAATAATATTAGTATTACTACTACTACTAGAATTACTACTACTACTACTACTACTACTATTATTCTTATTGTTGTTGTTGTTGTTGTTATTGTTGGTGTTGGTGTTGGTGTTGTTATTGTTGTTGTTATTTATTATTTATATAGTTAATCTCCTTGTGGTTCGACCTCGGTCTTGGCGGGTTATTTATTACTTTGACACTCCTACATTTGGGAGAAGACATCAATCTTCTGGTCGTGTCATTAGCAAATCAATATTCATTCTAATTTTGTGTCACCATCAAACCAACTTTCAATAATGATTTTCTACGACAGACTTCCATATTAGAAATGACTTAAATGCTTGTAATAATTTCTTTGTATGATTGTGTCATATGTGAAACACTCAAATGTGAATATGTGTATTCTTGAGATATATATGGTGACGAGTTATGTGATTTTCGAATACAAATGTGGTGATTTGTGATTATTGGTGTGTTAGGTGGTGTGACCACGATTGAACCTTTGACTAGACAAGGACAACCCACTTGGGGAACAAGTAGGTGGTTTCCATCTTTTTCTTGTATCATGTTAATGTTCTAAAATGATTTACTTACGGATGATATATTATTGCGTTGTGGTGAATGTTAAACCGATTATGAAATGTTGATTGAGTTGATGAATGTTACTATGAAATGTTGATTGAGTTATTGATGAATGTTGAAATGATTATGAAATGTTGATTGAGTTGTTGATTAGCTTTACCTAACATCATCCAAGATGGATGGCTGGGTTGTAATGATGATTAACTTCGGCTAATGGCATCCTAGATGGATGGTCGAGATGAATTAATGATTAGTTTCAGCTAATGACATCCTAAAGGGATGGCTAGGATGAACTGATGATTAATTTCAGCTAATGACATCCATGATGGATAACGGGGTTGTGTTAGATGATTAGCTTAAGCTAATGACATCCTAAAAGGATGGCCAGGATGGATTAATCATTAGCTTCGGCTAATGACATCCTAAATGGATGGCTGGGTTAAATATGACATTTAGCTTTGGCTAATGGCATTCTAAATGGATGATCAAGTTGATTATGATGATTGGCTTTGGCTAATAATATGTGTAAGAGATGACAAGTTTGATTTTATGGTTAGTTTTAGTTAATGACATCCGAGACGGATGAACGAGTTTGGATGTTACGGTTAGCTACGGCTAAAAGTATCTATGGTGAATGACCAGGTTAAAGTGAAATAATTAACCCCACAACTCCTATGAAGAGGTTGGGACGTATAAGTGAGAATAATACACTTAACAAAATAATAAGGAATGTACCTGTTTTAAGTTGATAACAAAAACTAATTATAATGTTCTTATAGTTGTTTATTATCATGTTTAGATTATTTACAATTCTTGTATCCATGTTGTTTTTCTAACAGGGACATCACACAATCAAGCTGCGTAGGAAAGCCCATTGCATGGGTTCATATATTTTGGAAGGTGTTATGTAATAGTACGTTTTAGGTGTTATGTATTTGATAAGAACAAACAAACGAGTTGAATATTTGCCATTCGAAACTTTTGTAAAGATTTGTATCGAAAATTATAATGGAATATGAATAAGGAAAGTATGATTTTGTAAACATGATGTGGTGAATATATGTATGTGTTATTCTCTTTTATGAGAATGTTGTGTTGTGAAATCACATGAGTATTACACTACACTAAGAAATAAATTTTGTTACGATAAACCCTAAATACCGTTGCGAGAATGTGTATTGTCATTTTTAAGGAATGTTGGTTTACATTACCCTATGTGGGTTATGCCTTGCTAATGAATGTAATGCACTTATAAATTTACAGAGAAATATTGCAAAAACCATCAAGAACCTAACGAGTTACAAAAAAACCTACCGATTGTTAGCTATGAAAAGCCGGGTTATTATAGTTGGTATCAAAGCGCCTGGTTAGGATCTTGAGGATTGGTGATAATAAAGTTGTTGTGATCTATTTCAGGATGTTGCGCACTTATTAAGGGGCACGAATCGAGCCACCCTCTATAGAAAGGAAGAGTAGAGGCTAAAATGCCCAAGATTGGCGGGATCAGGATCCATTGGATGATAATGCTTCCCACATTCCAGTAAAAGCATCTGAGTCCTTGTGGGGAAGAACTTCAGAAGCTGAAGAAGAGCAAGTACCAAATCAAATGAAAGAAGTAACCCAAATAAGGGTGGGACAACAAGAAAGAACAGAGGCACTGACACGACCAAAAGCTTGGTGTCTTTTCCCAAGTGCAGGAGTGTCGAAGTAATAAATAACCCGGCAAGACCGGGGTCGAACCACAGAGAGGTTAATTGTATAAATTGTAAATAACAACACAACAATAACAACAATAACAATAATAATAACAATAGTAGTACTAGTACTAGTAATAATAATAATAATAATACTTAGTACATGGCGTTGTTATACCTGAGAATGATCTAAAAGATCGGGTTACAGGTTTCCAGCCTATATACTGAGTTTATGAACAGATAATAATAATAATAACAACAACAACAACAACAACAACAACAACAACAACAATAAAGAGGAGAAGGAAGAAATTAATGAG
The DNA here is from genome assembly GCF_005239225.2 of Populus alba. Classification (NCBI taxonomy): domain Eukaryota; kingdom Viridiplantae; phylum Streptophyta; class Magnoliopsida; order Malpighiales; family Salicaceae; genus Populus; species Populus alba. Next base: position 11,658,751 of record NC_133298.1, read on the forward strand.
AACTTTGAGTTGAAAGATTAATGTAAAGATTAAACAACGATAAAAATAAATGTCAAGGTTAGAGGATCCACTAATGGTACTTCAAACAAGTATAGTATAAACTCTTATTACTCAATTGGAAACCACACATAAAAGAGGTTCCAATCAGATTATAAATTGTTAACATGATTACATTAGTTATCTTATTCGAATAAAGCTAATACTTGTAAATGTTGGCAGGCATTCATGATTATAACTTATGTTAACAATAAATCAAGTTCCTTTCATAGCTCAGGTGTCGGTTATACCATACAGTATGGGCTATGAAAGTACCAAGTATTTGTTGTACCAAGTGTTATACAACATAAATCTAGACTAACCATTTAACAAGCAAAGTATTAAAAGTGAACAAGATAACAAATATAAAACATGTTAGTATCCAACGTTAAGGTCCATGTTAAGTTTATATTATACTTATTCTTACACCATTAGTGTACCCTTTTCACCTTGACATAATTAACTTAGCTAAACATAATGAAAGAAAGAAACATAGATGAACAAGATAAGAACATAAATGAGAAAGAAGTTAACTAAGTAAAGGAAATGAAATGAAGTGCATAAACTTGATATTAATGAAAGCAAAACATAAGCAATACAAAGAGAGAAAGCAAGAGCATGATCTTGATCTGGAAACCAAGATGCCTCAATACATGGTAAGTGCCTCCTTTTATAGGCCAAAATTTGGAACTATTGATTTGTTAATTAATTGATGAGTGGGTGGCCACATCTTGACTTGGTGACAATCCTTATCTTCTTGTCTGAACAAGACGTCATTGCTAACATCATAATTTTCCCAGAATCCTCAGGATTGTTCTAGGAAATTGTCTCAGCTTTCCAAAAAAAAAAAGATGAGGTCATTTGGACTTCTAGAACTCAAGATATGGGCTGAACACTAAATAGTGTTTGGGCTGCAGGACAGCTTCGGACTTCTTCGTTGTTCATTCAATTTTGACTTCAAAACGGCCTTTTTAAATCTTGGGCTCCCATGAAAGTTGTAGGCCTTTGTCTTAACTTTCCATCCATATAAAATGAACCTAAATCCGAGATCTAGAGCTCCAGATATGATCCAATTACCGAGCAATGTTCCGGTTTGGACTGCACCGGCATCTCTTTTCTAAGTTTGGCCATCTCTTTGTCCTTTCAATTTCAATACTTAAACTTATCAATCAATCCTTTTATTTATGTAATAGGCCTGCATTTAAGATGAGCATTTACCATAAATTAAGGTATCTTATAGTATCAAACTTGTTATTATAAAACATGCTTTAGTTAAGGAGTTATTGATACTTCAAGTGCAAAATGATGATATAAAACCTTGATAAACATGCACTTTTAAGTACTAATCACACCCCCCAACCAGCTTATTACTAGTCCCTAGTAATCTAAAGCGTTAAAATAGAGAAACAATTTGCAAGTATCACAAAGCAAGGCATTCATCAATCAACTTCTATTAATCTATCCAGATAAACAAACTCTCATTAAATTTATATTACTGCTTCATACTTCTTAAAGAAGATATTAATAAACCTTCTTTTTATGTGCTCAATATATGAAAACATAGATGATGGGGCTTTTGTTGGAAGAAAACAATATTATGTTCAAATGTTTAAGGTGAACTTCCTTGGGTTGGGATTATTATTATTATTATTACTTTTTTTTTTTCTCTTTTTTTTTTCTTTCTTCTTCTCTTTTTTTTTTTAATTTTATTTATATACACATACAACTTAAAACATAATGTATCTTTAACCCATGTAACGAGTTTTAGGCTAATGACTCCCAGACCAGTTGGTCTTAGGGCATTAGGTGTTGAGACACCCCTACGAGCTTAACAACTCGGGTTGCAGATACTGATACGTAGATAGTGCAATGTTTGATTCCCTTAAGCTTTTCTCCTTAACCCATGTAACAAGCTTTGGGCCAATAGCTCCCAAGTCAGTTGACTTTAGGGTATTAGGTGTTAAAACACCCCTTCAGGCTTAATTGCTTAGGTTAGGGAGGCTACAAAACCAAACTTATCTGCGTTTTTATTATCATCAATATTATCATCATTTTTTTTTTTTGCAAATTATATACTAACCCTTACCCTTAGTTGTTACCTTCAACAAAAGAACATAAATAATGTAATAATCCAATGTGCAACCCACAATCATATGTTAAAGTGTGTGTGTGAAAATGAAGGTTTAATAATACTTGTTAAATGAGTATATGAGCAGAATCAAGTGATAACAATGCGAGAGTTTGTAAACCTGAATATTTCAAGAAGTATTATGATAGACCTTGTTATGAATATTGCAAATAACCATTAGAAAATTTTTACTAAGATGCGTCTCAAGAATAATTCCTCTTTACTCTACCATCCTAGTAATAACAGTTTTGCCAAATGGTTTTTTTAAAAACAAAAACAGTTAGTTGGTTAGTTTTTTTTTTAACTACTACCCTCTCCCCCCAACCAAAATGAGACATTGTCCTCAATGTCCTAAGGTAGAAAGATAGAGTATAGAAGACATCACCTGAAACAACGAACAATGATAAACCTGAAACACACTTAAAAAAATATAAGAAGTAACAAAACAAAATAATATGCTATTAATAAAACCAAAAGACACAAGGTTTCACAAATGAAGGCTCAAATCTAATCTAAGCTTTTTACGGCTTTCCTTAGCTGACCAATATAGGCGGCTCATGCAAGGATCAATGACAGGGATGAAAGATTGTAGTTGATCAATCAATTGTTCAGCAGTAGCAGCAGAGATTATGATTTGTCGTGCTGAATATGTTAGAAATTCATGTTCCACAGCGTGATCAAGGAAAGATAGCAACTTATCATAAAAACCATTAACATTTAACAAACCTATAGGTTTATGGTGAATGTGCAGTTGGGCCCAAGATGAAATATGAAAGATCTCTTCTAATGTGCCCAGACCACCTGGTAAGGCAATGAAGGCATCAGCATGGTTAAAAATGGTATTCAGTCGGTCAGACATTGTTGGGACCTGTAGTTCCTCTCTAATTGTTTTTCCAATGATGTCCCCATTTGCTAAAGCTTTGGGGACAACCCCCAAAACTTGACTACCTCCTAAAAATGCAGCCATTGAAACACCTCCCATTAACCCAAGGCTGCCTCCCCCATACACTAAATGAATCTTTCTCTCAGCTAGTACTTGACCAAGATGATTTGCTGATTCTAAAAACTCTTTTTCTTTCCCAGGGTTGGATCCACCGAAAACACAAATATTTCTTATGTGATGACTTGAGGAACCTGCCATTTCTACACACTTCTATATTTGATGAATGTATGGGATGAATAGAAATGAAGGGAAGGAAGAGAAGAATTTATAAATGAAAAAGTGAAAATGCAATCATACCACCTACATGTAGGCCAGCTATAGTCTCACACTCTCTCTCTTTATTTATTTATTTTGACAAAGCATGTATGTACAGGTAGTTGTGATTGTGGCTCACATCTTCCCTTGGTTTTACGTCCAAGAACGGCTTAAACGCCCTCTATGGGTCGGGGATAGGCTTCCCATCCAGTTTTCTTAAAAACTGGCAAACAGGGTTTTTTTAGTCAGATTCCTAAGACTAAGTCGATCGTGTTCTTTATGGAATTGTGGCCATAAATCATGAATTACACGATGCACATCTCCACTAGGATGTGTCTCAAGGGTCAACAAAAAATTATCTAAAGACCCCTTACTCAGGCCATCCTTAATGAATTGTATCTTATCTTCACGGTTTACAGATACCATTCCTAAAGAACGACATGTCGCATTACAAGTTCATCTGGCACATCTGTGACAGACTTTCAGTCGTTTTGCACGACGTTTCTTTGCAAAAGTGCTTTTACCTGTTCCAGGCATGCGTGAAATGAAAGAATTGGAGGACTCACCTGATAATCGGACCTTTGCTTCAATCAGCCAACGAATATCTTCAGGAATTCCATGGTTCATTAACAACCTCAATCTTTCACACCTAGCATGGTAAATTTTTGTAATCGCATTCTGAGGCAGAGCGGGAAAATACTTTTTTAATTTTTCAAGAGTGGTGTCCATTTTCAAAAGAGAATTGGAGACGAGATTCAAAGAAGAGAGAAAAAGCTAAGAATTGTACAAATATATACAGATATCAGTTATTTGGGAAACTGAAAGAACCGACTTAAGTCACGGAGTACCGTTATCCGCCATTTGACCGGGGTGAGAGACTAGCAAAACAAAAGTCACACTAAAAAGCAACAAAAAAATGTGAGAAAAACAAAATAATCAACCTTTATCAATAAGATTATTCAAACCAATGGATTCATTTTCACTAGGAAACTCATCAAAGTAAGCTTTTAAACGATGTTCATTTACCTTCAAAACATTGTCATTCTTTGGATTCTCAATATCAAGGGCCCCATAAGGATACACATGTTTCAAAATAAATGGACCGCTCCATCTTGATCTTAGTTTTTCAGGAAATAAATGGAGTTGAGAATTATAAAGCAAAACTTTTTGACCAGTATCAACTTTTTGACAATTTTCACAAGTTTTGCAGAATGCATGTGTGTCCTTGAACATGGTGGGCCAATAAAATCCATTTTGTAAGATTTTTGCAGTCGTCTCTCTTGATGAGAATTGACTCCCACATGCTTCAGAATGACAAAGTTTAATGTCATTACTTACCTCATTATCGGGAATGCATTTTTGAAATATTTGATCAGGACAATTTTTGAATAAGTAAGGGTCATCTAAGTAAAAGTTCTTCACTTCGTTCAAGAACTTTCCTTTGTCTTCGGTACTCCAGTGAGCTGGCAAATGTCCTGTTGCAAGAAAATTGATATTTTTAGCAAACCAAGGCATTAAACTGAGAGAAAGTAAGGATTCTTTAGGAAAGTAATCATCGATTGGTGGGATGTCAAATGTCAAATCTGTTGTCACTTTTGACACAAGATCAACATCAATATTTTTGGTGCCTTTTTCATCCGTGATTTCTTCCTGAGAATAAATCATTTGCAAATCTTCATATTCATCCAACTCAATTTTACTCAAAGTAGATTCAAGTTGATCATGAACTAATTCTTCAATAAGATCTACTTCTTGTAAATCATTATCATCTCCAGGTTGCTTGCAAATGTTGAAAATATTCATCTCCAATGTCATGTTTCCAAAAGATAACTTCATGAGTCCATTCCTACAATTAATCAATGCATTAGAAGTTGCAAGAAATGGACGTTCTAAAATAATAGGAAATGAATTACATGCTTCAACAGGTTGCGTGTCGAAGACAATAAAATCCACAGGATAAATGAATTTATCGACTTGTACTAACACATCTTCGATTATTCCTCTAGGCACTTTTACAGATCTATCGGCGAGTAAAAGAGTTACAGAAGTTGGTTTTAACTCACCTAGATTGAGACTTTGAAAAACTGAATATGGAAGTAAATTCACACTAGCTCCAAGATCAAGTAAGGCTCTTTCAATTTTATGTTCTTCAATAAAGCAAGAAATTGTAGGACAACCAGGGTCTTTATATTTCAAAGCATTATTGTTCTGAAGAATGGCACTTACTTGTTCGGCTAAAAAGGCTTTCTTTTTCACATTTAGTTTTCTCTTCACAGTGCATAGATCTTTCAAAAATTTAGCATAGGAAGGAACCTGTTTAATAACATCCAACAAAGGTATATTGATCCTTACCTGTTTGAAAGTTTCAAAGATTTCAGAGTTGTGATTGACTTTCCTTTGTTTGGTCATGGCATGAGGAAATGGAAGTGCTGGCGGGGAATCAGCCTTGTCTTTGCAATGTTCAGGTTCAACCCCTTCCTTACCCTCAAAGATAGACTCATCATCTTTCTCACAAGGTTCAAGAATGGGTTTTTCAATAACCTTACCACTACGAAGAGTGATGACTGATTTGACTTGATCCATGTGTTGGCTTCCAGAACCACTTGCATTTGCATTGTATTGCCCCTTTGGATTTTGCTGTGGTTGAGAAGGAAACTTACCTTTCTCTTGGAAACTGAGAGCAGATGTTAATTTTGCAAAAGCATCTTTAAAATCGGTCATGCTTTGAGCAAGTTGAGTGTTGATTGTCTCCTGCTTTTCAATGAATGCATGCAATGTTTCCTCAAAATTTTTTCTAGGAGGTGGAGCATAAGGAGGTGCATATCCATGAGAATTTTGGAAATTATGGTGTGCTTGAAACGGTGGCTGTGAAGTTTGTGCATTGTTGCTATCACTCTTTCAACTAAAATTTGGGTGATTTCTCCAACCAGGGTTATACGTTTGTGAGTATGGGTTATGGTTGGGTCTTTGGAAACTGTTTAAAGCATGGGCTTGTTCATGGAGGCATTCCCTAAAAGAAGGCAAAGTTGGACAATCATTTGTTAAGTGTTCCTTAGTTTCACAGATTTGACACACAATGTCATGAACAGATTTTAATTGACCACTCCTTTTCAATTCAAGTGCTTCGACTTTTCTAGCTAAAGATGCAAACTTGGCTTGGAGGTCATGATCTTCCCTAAGGTTGTGCATACCTCCACTAGATGTATGAGGTTGGGTTTTACTTGGTGCCTCATAAGTACCTGTGGTGTCCCAATTTTGAGCATTTTTCGGCTAGTAAGTCTAGGTACTCCATTGCTTCATTAGGGTCTTTATCTTTGAAAGTTCCATTGCACATCAATTCAACCATTTGCCTATCTATAGGTGTTAAACTTTCATAAAAATGTGAAACCAATCTCCATGTTTCAAAACCATGATGTGGGCAAGTATTAAGCAGATCTCGATACCTATCCCAACATTGGTAAAATGTTTCTCCTGGCTTTTGAGTGAAAGTGATGATTTGTCTTTTGAAAGAGTTTGTTCTGTGAGACGGAAAAAACTTCTTTAAAAATTGTTGTTGCATTTCATCCCAAGCACGAATAGATCCTGGTCTCAAATTTTGTAGCCATGTTTTAGCTTTATCTTTTAATGAAAAAGGAAAAAGCTTTAATCGAATGGTGTTCATGCTACAATTTGAGTCATTATATGTATTACAGACCTCCTCAAATTCCCTTAAATGCAAGTATGGATTTTCTAAGTCTAAGCCATGAAAAGATGGTAAAAGTTGAATAATGCCTGGCTTAAAATTAAAATGAGATGCATCAGGAGGGAAAACTATGCATGAGGGTGCACTTGTTCTTGTGGGATTCATGTGGTCTCTAAGTGTTCTTCTACGGTTATTCTCATTATTCTCATTATGAAGTGATTGATTATCTTCTTCAACCATATTTTCTGAAAATGATGAGGATACCCTACAAAGTCGACCACTTAATGTACGTGACCAAACTCTCATGCACGTGTAAGAAGAGAATAAAAGGAAGAAAAGAAAAGAGAAGAAAAAGAAACAAAAGAAAACAAAAGAAACAAAAGTTAAATAAAATGAAAAGTGAAAAGAGAAAATAAAATAAATATTATAATTTATACAAGAATTTACCTCCCCGGCAACGGCGCCAAAAACTTGACACGACCAAAAGCTTGATGTCTTTTCCCAAGTGCAGGAGTGTCGAAGTAATAAATAACCCGGCAAGACCGGGGTCGAACCACAGAGAGGTTAATTGTATAAATTGTAAATAACAACACAACAATAACAACAATAACAATAATAATAACAATAGTAGTACTAGTAATAGTAATAATAATAATAATAATACTTAGTACAGTGCGTTGTTATACTTGAGAATGATCTAAAAGATCGGGTCACAGGTTTCCAGCCTATATACTGAGTTTGTGAACAGATAACAACAACAACAACAACAACAACAACAACAACAACAATAATAATAATCTGGCTGGGTCACTTGCCTAAGCAAGGGACCCAACTACACACAAAACTCAACTATTGTTTAAGTGACTTATAATTCACTTTAACAGTAACCACAAAAAGCATGCGCAGTAACAATGTAATTTAAATGCAAAGTGAAGAGAATGCATGGAAACTTACCTGGCACTAAAACAGGTGAAGGAGATGGCACTGCAGCTTCTGCACACGGCCAGTGGTTACTGGTTCTGGCGAAAAACAACAATGGCCACGCTGGCTTTGGCCTCTTTTTTCTTGTTTCTTCCTATCTTATTCTCTTCTCTTTCCCTCCTTCTTTGTTATGCTTTCTTTTCCCTTTTTCTCTTTTCACAGTAACGAACATAAACTCCTTCTGTTCTCTGCATTTTATCTCTACTCCCTCTGTTCTCTTTTTGTTTTTCTACTGCTCCCTCTTTTCCTTCTCCTATTGCCTGCCTCTTTGCGGAGATGATGAGGGAGATAGCGATGAAAATGTATTTTGCTGGTTGAGTTCATGCCCCTGCCTCTGTGTTTTTCTGCTTTTGATAGTGTCATTGTCGGCTCTCTCTCGTTACTCTTCCTTCCTTTCTCCTCTTTTCTGTCCTCTTTCTCTTGTTTTTTTTTTCTTTTCCACTATGGTAGTAGAGGGTTTATATAGCCTAATCATAGCTCTTTATTAGGAAAGATTCAATGCACTAATTCTAGGATGCAAATCCCTGCTAATTTGCAATAAAAAAAATGCAAAAAGGAAACTAAAATATTTTGATTCCTATTTTGATTTCAACAATTAGTTTCCAGTGATAAAGGGTGGTATAACTCTTTTCTTTCCTTCCATAACTGGGACTATGAGGCACCAGTTGTTTCCTTTGAACTGAGGCAAAAAAATGTGGTCTGCAGCTATCTAATCAAGCGAGAGAAACATGGAAACTAGCAAGAAATTGCAGATAAAAGGAAAGAAATCAACTGGGAGAGCTGTGCAGAGAAAAGGAAAGAATTGTAGACGGGGAGGCACTGTTTTCACAATGCAAAGGGACAATGTTATGTTAATTATATTTTCATTAAGGGGTTGTGCGGTTTGTGTCAAAACAAAGGGTAGTACGGCATCATCTTGTTTAAAAATGAGAGCAAAACGTGATCAAGTCCCTTATTTTCCTTTTTTGATCTAATCCCCGTTCTTTAATTTCTTCATTTGGCAAAATTTCTTCTAATTTTATCTTCAATTAACTCCCGTATTTTAGCACCTTTTCCATTTTGTCCTTGGTCCAAAAAAGGGGCTTCAAATTGGCCAACAATTTATCTTCAAACTTTAAGCATCTTGCAATTGTGTCCTTGTAAACTCGGGCAAAAATCCTTCTCATGGCAGGATTCCTTACTTTCACACTAAATATTCAAAAGTGAATATCTTAAGCTTCTAATGTTGAAATTAGGCGATTCAAAAGCTAAAATTCATCTATACGTATAAGACTACAACTTTCATGAAGGATCAAAAGTGAGATAAAATCGTTTCGAAGAATAGAATTGCAAACAAACTCTTGTTGGAACCCTTATCATGACAGGATTCTCTACTTTTACACTAGATATTCAAACAAGAATATCTTGAGCTTTTGATATCAAAATCAAGTGATTCAAAAGCCCAAATTCATCTACGTGTTCAGGACTACAAATTTGATGAAGGATTTGAAGTGAGAAAAAGTCATTTTAAAGAATATAATCCGACAGCAATCTGGTTGTTCAAAAAGGGTCTCTTGATCTAATTCAAAAACTGACAATGCTGAGTATCCCGATATGACTGAGAATATGATCTAAGAACAATGACCAATAAAATTGTGATGGAAGCAGAGTCTTTAGTGCAAAACTCAGCTCATAATTCTTCTCACGGTAGAATTCTTTACTTTCATGTTAGATATTCAAATAGGAATATCATGAACTTTTGATATTGAAATCAAGCAATTCAAAACCCCAAATTCATCTATGCATACAAGACTACAAATTTGATGAAGGATCCAAAATGAGATAAAATCATTTTGTAGAACAGAATCTGGCCACAATCTGGTTGGTCAAAAAGATTTCCTGATCTAATTCAGGAAACTGACAATGTCGAGCATCCCAATTTGACTCAGAGTCTGCCATAAGAATAATGAGCCCTAACACCCAATACAGGTGTAGGTCAATTCTTCAACATGTCATGAATGACATATTATAGTTGGGATGGTCAGATATTGTATGAAACCAAGTCAGAAGCAGAGCCTAAGTTGGAACAAAAAATTGTGACAATAGTAGAATCATTTTTTTTAGTGCAAATTCTAAGGGACTTATCCAACCTTAAAGACCAAATAAAGAAGGAACGGATTTAGCATTATGAAGACTCTTTATCAGCCTAAGAAACTTGATGATTTTGGCAGCAAAGGGGAAGGATAAAGCGAGTAGAAAATAGTTCAAATAGGGTTTGAAAAAACATTTCTTTCTTCTCCACTTTTGTCAATTTTCCAGCAAACATGAGCTACAATCCTGCACTTGGCTCAAAAGAGGTATACATCGTCTCCAACATATGGGGTCCAAAAATAAGTAACAACAGATGCCCCTTCTTTACAATACTTATGAAGCAAAAGTCCTTAATGTTTTGCATAGTAAGCTTGTAAAGAAAGAAAAGGTCTTATTGGCTTGCTGAGTGATTTACTCATCGAAGGACTTCATTTTTTTGTGAAGAAAATTGGTTTATTTTCACGGGCGACCTGCCCACACACACTTATTTTGGTCTTATTATGATGGGTGACCTACCTAAGTAAGAAAAAGGAAGAGTGGTCTCATTGTGATGGGTGACCTACATGGGGGAAGAATGACCTCATTGTGATGGGTGACCTACCCAAGTAAAAAAAAATGGAGAATCTTTTCATTCTAATGGGTGACCTACCTAGAAATAAATGATGGTCTCATTGTGATGGGTGACTTACCCTAGTGGAAAAAAGGGAGTGGTTTCATTGTGATGGGTGACCTACCCAAGTAAAAAGAAATGGAGAATAGTCTCATTCTAATAGATGACCTTCCCAGAAAAACTGATGGTCTCATTGTGATGGGTGTGACTTACCCAAGGGGGAAGAATGGTCTTATTATGATGGGTGACCTACCTATTTTAATTTTGTTTAGAAAAACTTAACTCTTTTTCTAAATAATGGTCTCAATATCAGGGGATCTGCCCATCTTAAGATTTTTAGAAATACTCCATGCTTTTTTTTTCAAACAAAATTGTCTCAATATCTTAAGTTTTTTTTTTTTAGAAAAACTCCATATTTTTTTTAAAAAAATTAATCTCAATATCAGGTGACCTGCTCATTTTGAACTTCAAAATAAATCATCTTACCTTGAGGAATGAAGTAGTGTTGGTTCATAATTCCTATCCTTTTTTGTAGTTCCGTTAACCTGAGATTTTGTACCTTAGCAGTTCCCAAACACTTGGAACTAATTTGGTTTTCGTCACAACTTTCCTATTAGGTTAGTGTTATGACAGTATAACATTCATGTTTTTGTTGCTTGTTTTGGAAACATAGGTCCCCATTTTCGTTGTAGATTTTTTCGAGCTCCTGTTTCCATTTATTTGCCCAACCTGTTCTTTTGAACCGGAGTACGCTTCACGCACTATATTTCCTATCCTTTTTGTGCTTGGTGAAGAGATCTCCAGTTCCTTATGAGGCCCTTCTTGCTCCATTGAATATTATTATACTTTTGCTGATGTTTTAATTATCTTTTCCATTTTCAAGCAATTATTTTATTTTAAAAAGAAAACTCAAAGGATATGGTTTTGTTCATGAAAACTGAAAATTTTAATGCAATCATCATATTTTGTTTTAAGCAATTCTCATAAAGGTGTTTCAGAGGTTTTCATGATGATACCCCTTAATGTTGGGCTTTAGTTCATTATGTACCCCTATGTGCACTTCTTGCCTCCAGTGTAGTGTGCAAATATATGTCAAGTTTAGATTTGATTTGGATCCCTCCAATTTGGGAATTGATGGAGTCATCTCCTTAGTCATGTGTTAAAAAAAAAGTTCTTTGAAGTAAAAGATTTAAAATGCTATGAGATCATGCGTTTTATGAAGAAAATGTTCCTTACATAGAGAATTCATGGCCGAACTTTATTTTATTGATTGGAAAATTACAGAATACATCAAGCATGATATTTGTTTACAGAGTCAGAATTCACTGGCTTAACTAGATCTTCTCCATCAGTTCTAGATAACAACAAAGCTCCTCCCGAGAATGCTTTAGTCACCATGTAAGGGCGCTCATAATTTGGCGCCCATTTACTCTGTCTTCTCTTGGTAAAGGCAATATTTTCTTTAGTATAAGATCTCCTTCATGGAATTCTCGAGGTTGGACCTTTTTTTCATATGATCTGGCCATCCTTCTTTAGTATAGTTGATGATGACAGATTGCAGCTATCTTGTTTTCACTAATTAGATTCAGCTATTCATATCGAACTTTGACCCATTCTACCTCTTCTAGCTCATAGTTTATCAATACTCTCAATGAGGGGATTTCCACTTCTAAAGGCACCACCACCTCCATTCCATATGCCAATGTGTACAGGGTGGCTCCTGTTGAGGTTTAGACTGCGGTGTGATACACATGAAGATCTGGGCATTATCAGTTATAATCTTTTCTGGTGAACCATATTGACAGATCAAATCTCTTTCAATAAATCTCTTCACCACTTTTTGTGTCACATGAGCAAATGAACTGGCTTCTACCCATTTTGTAAAGTAGTTGATAGCCATGAGCATAAACCTATGCCCATTGCTAGCTTTTGGGTTGATAGGCCCAATTACATCAATCCCTCACATTGTGAAGGGCTAAGAAGATGTCAAGTTAAACAGAGGAGCTGGATGGGCATTGATTTTGTCGATGCAATCCTTCTCTAATGTCATCCAGAAATAACCGACTCTTTGTATCTTTCTAGCCATCATATGTCCATTAGCATGGGTTGAGCAAATCCCTTCATGGACTTCCCGTAACATGTTTTTTGCCTCAACTTCATCTAAACATCTCAATAAAGTCCCATCGGATGATTTCTTATACAAAATCTCCCCATTAAGATAAAAATCCATTGCCAATCTCCTCAAGTTCTTCTTGTTGATTTTCATGCCCTTATGGGATATGCCTAGTTTTGGATGAAATTCTTGATATCATAGTACCAAAGGTTTTCATCTACTTCTCTTTTGACTGAGCAATAATAAGTTGGGTTATTTTTGATATCAATGTGTACCGACTGTATCTTATTAGCCCAAAGTTTGTTCTGGCCATAGAAGCTAGTGTGGCCAAAGCATTCACAAACTGGTTTCCTTTCCTTTCTAGATGGGTGAACTTTATTTTCTCAAATTCTCTAACTAGTTTAGACATATATTCTTGGTACGACCTTAACTTCTCTTCCTTGGTTTGCCATTCTCCTTTTACTTGGTAGATGATCAACATTGAGTCTCCGTACACATCTATCTTTTTGATGTTCAGCTCTAATGCAACCTCTAAACCGAGAATGCAAGCTTCATACTCAGCTGTGTTGTTGGTGCACCCGAACTGCAACTTAATTGAAACCGGATATTGTTTCTTATCAGGAGAGATTATCATTGCCCCCATTCCATTACCACATACATTTATAACACCATCAAAGTACATAACCCAACAATCTAATTTCCCTTCCTCGACTAAAAGAACATCTTCATCAGGAAAGTCAAAGTTTAATGACTTATAATCTTCCATAACACGGTCGGCCAGGTCATTGGCAATAACACTCCCTTTCACGGCTTTACTTGTCATATATACTATGTCATATTCAGCCAATAGAACTTGCCATCTTGCAATTCGGCTTGATATATAGGGTTTTTCACAAATGTACCTTAACGATCTAATTTGGAAATTAATCACGTAGTATGATACACATATATTGACGTAATCTCTTTACAGCCCATGCTAGTGCGCAACATAGCTTCTCAATCACAGTATACCTAGACTCACATTCCGTGAACTTCTTGCTTAGGTAATGAATGGCCTTTTCCTTCCTTATGGTTTCATCGTGTTGTCCCAGCACATAACCCATTGCTGTTTCAGTTACTATTAAGTACAATATCAATGGCCTTTCTAGTACAAAAGGAACAAGCAAGGGTGGATTCAGTAAGTACTGGTTGATTTTCTCAAAAGCCTCTTCACACTCTTCATTCCAAATTCCTGGATTCTTCTTCCTTAACAAATGAAAGATTGAGTCACAAGTCATGGTTAATTGGGATATAAACTGAGAAATGTAATTCAACCTTCTTAAGAAACCTCTCACATCCTTCTCAGTCTTACGAGGTGGCATTTATTGAATAGTCTTTACTTTATTGGATCCATTTCTATCCCTTTGTTACTCACCATAAATCCCAACAACTTCCCAGATTTCACCTCGAATGAACACTTTGCTGGGTTAAGCCTCAACTTATATTTCCTTAGTCTTCCAAATAATTTCTTCAATATTTGGACATGATTCTCTCCCTTTCTAGATTTATCAATCATGTCATCCACGTATACTTCAATCTCTTTATGCATCATGTCATGAAATAAAGTCACTATGGCCCTTTGGTATGTGGCCCCAACGTTCTTTAAACCAAATGGCATGACTTTGTAGCAAAAGGTTCCCTATGGTGTTACAAAGGTTGTCTTCTCCTTATCCTCTTGCACCATTTTTATCTTATTGTAACCCGAAAACCCATCCATAAAGTAATATGTGGAGCTGCGTGCTGTATTGTCAACTAACACATCTATATTTGGTAGAGGAAAATTATCTTTAGGGCTAGCCCGGTTTAAGTCCTAAAATCAACACAAACTCTGATTTTACGTTCCTTTTTGGGTACCACCACTATGTTTGACACCCATTGTGAATACTTGACTACTTCCAAAAAAACCAGTGTTATATTATTTTTCAATTTTTTGCCTTTACTTTGATTAAGACATCTGAATAAGTTCTTCTCAACTTCTGCTTAATCAGCTTGTATCCTTCCACCAACGGTATCCTATATACTATGATATCATTATCCAAACCAAGCATATCCTTATAGGACCAGGCAAAAACATCTATGTAATCTTGGAGTAGTGTAGTTAACTCTTCTTTTTCTTCAGGGGTAATCAAAGTCCCTATCTTCAGCTCTCTTTTGATTTATTCATTACCCATATTTATGGTTTCGAGTTCCTCTTTAGCGGGCCTCCAAGCTTGTTCTTGCTGTTCTATTAATTTTGTGAATTTATTTTCCTCCCATTCTTCCTCTTCTACAACTACTACGTATTCTTTAAAGTTTGGCCATTCATTCTTAATGTAAAGTGCAGGAGTTGTTGTGGAAGATCCACTTTCAAGGTTCCTGAAAGCGGGAAGTGATGTAAATGCATAGCAAGACATCAAAATGAATTTTGAAAATGCATGATCTCATTAAAAGGAAAAGATTGGTTTAGAAACAAAGATAAATCCAGTTGACATCTTGAGCCTCGATTGTCAATAAAAACAAAAAAAAAATGGAAAAAAGCAAACAACATAGATAATATGATAATCCAACAATCATTGTTGATTACATTTTTAACACCAATGGAGCTTCTTGGGTCTCCCAATTCTAGAACTTCTCTCCTTCAGCTAGCTTCCGAATGAAAGTCTTGACGACAACTTTTACTAGAGTGTAGATGGTTAACATCCCTTCTTGTGGATTCAATCTTCCCAACCATCCCCTAGACTTAATCTTCCTCTAGAGTGTTTATGTTCATTGAAGAAAGCTTCTGAAGAAGGTTTTCATGTCCCTTATCAGGTTGCATCACATACGCGGCTTTTGGGAACAAAATCTTGATTGGAGGGATGGCTAAGTTTTCTTCTTAAAGCTTCCTTCCTTTAATCCTACTGATTCTCTTTTCCCTTCTTGTACCAGCAGCTCGCTTGTAATCCTCTTTCTTAGGTTTATATCCAAGCCCAAACCTTTGTTTCGCAGCTTTCAACTTTATTATATCAATCCATTCAAGTCTTATTTTCTTGACGTCATATGGGAAAGGAATCTTATGCTTTAAAAAGCTTTTACCAGCCATTTTGGTGGCCTCCAAGATTTCTGGTTTCCTTACCACATTGTCCTCGGGCAGCCACTCGGTATTGACAACCTCAAATGCATGTAGGTTTCCATTCCTACAATTTTCAGCTTCAATGAATGGAACCACCACATTTCTTACCATTGATATAGTCTCCTCGACCTTAATAGTAACCAAAACACCATTGGCAATGTACTTCAAACATTGATGACATCATTCTATAAGAAGGGTGGATATCCATCACTTGAAGGGTTACTAGAAAGACTTGTGGACCCATAGCTAGTTTTATCCCTATCACTTGTCTTAGCGAGCCATCGTATGCTCTAACCATCATCACACTTGGCTGCATGTGTGAGGGATTTACCAGCATTTCATCCAGCATATGCCTTGGTAACACATTAAGGGCTGAGCCATTATCGATGAGAACTTTACTGATGAGACAATCTTTGCATTAGACTGTGACATATATGAGCTTGTTATGTCTTGTTCCTTCAACGTCAAGTTCATCTTTCATGAAATACAAGTAATTGGTAGCATGGATGCTCCATACTAGATGCTTCATAGTCTTTTGTTCAATATCTTGGGGTACGTAGGCCTCATTTAGTACTTTTTGCAAAGCATTGTGTTGTGGCTCGAAGCTGAATATTATGACATGATGGAGATCTTTGCAGGGGTCTTCTTTAACTGATCCATTATATAGTACTCACTATGCTTCATCAATTTTAGGAACTCATTTGTTTCTTCCTTAGTCACATGTTTATTTACCTCAATCTTTTTATCGAGGTCCAACACCTCCTTGCCCTTAGCCTTTCTTTGCTTCTCTAGTTTTTCAGGTGTGAAACAATGACCACTCCGAGTTAGTCCACTTATCTCAGTTTGGAACAATGGCAAGGAGTTTCAATATTTGAGGTATACCCATAATCTCCAGGCATCACTCCATAGTCTGCTTTATTTGCATATGAAGGCTTAGTTAATACCAATTTTGAGAGTCCATTAACTGTTGATTATACTCTACACTTCTCCAGATTCTCTATCATCTGTATCTCTTCATTGTCTCTTACGGCCTCAATCCTTAGCTCTCATAGAGTTAGCATTCTCATTACTTTTTGATGAAACTCAATGCATTCATTAATGTGATGCCTTTTTTTTTTTTTTTTTTATGGAATGGAAAAAGTCACTTTCCTTAATACAACATTCAGTCAATTTTTTCAAATGTTAGGACTGTACCAATATAAAGTATAGCTTTGTCATGGTCACTTTTAACACCCTCTCTTTGCTACCAATCTCTATGGTATTCAATACACTACTACCAGTGGCATGTTTGGGTAAAGGGTTTGAATTCACATTAGGCGAATCCTCGAAAGTGACCCATCCATCTTTGATCAGCTGCAACACCTTCTTTTTAAAAGCAAAGCAAGACTTAATGCTATGACCCGCGTGACCAACATGGTATTCACAAGTCACCTCGAGGTTGTACCAGGTAGGGAAAGGTGGTTGCATGGGTGGTACCAGTAGGGGAGCTATCTACCCAATACTCAACAGCTTGGCATACAACTCTTTTAAGGTTGTTGGTAAAGGTGGTAATTGTTCTTCCAGTGGTCGGTTGTCTCTTTTTTGGTAATTACTTTGGGTATTTGCTAGGAATTTTGTTTGATTGGGTTGGTTTGGGATGGAAGGTTTGGCAAAATTGATACTGGTGACTTGGGAGGCAAGTGTTTAATAGTTTTTGCTTCTCCCTTTGTATTTGCCTTCTAGGTTATTCACCTCATTTTCTTTCTTTTTCCCAACAAAACCTCTCTTCTCTATAGGTTCTGTAATTCTCCCACTTTGGATTCCTTGTTCAATCCTCTCAGCAATCCACACAACATCATATAAATGTTGTGCTGAGCTACCTATAAGGTGTTTGTAGTATGGAGCCCTAAATGTATTAGCAAACAGTGTCACCATCTCCGTCTCTATTAGTGGAGGTTGGACATTGATAGCTTGGTCACGCCACCTTTGAGCATAAGCCCTCACGGATTCTTGAGTTTCTTTCTCCATGGTAATCACATTGGTCCTATCAGGAGCAGTCTCAAGATTAAACTTGTATCTTTAAGAAAGCATCTGCCAGGTCCGTCCACTTTTTGATCCTAATGTTGTCCAGCCTTATATAATAGCTAAGGGCAGATTCTGTCAGGCTATTCTGGAATAAGTAAATTAACATTTTATCATCGTGGATAACTTATGTCATCTTGTTATAGTAGGAATGAAGATGGGTCTTTGGGCATTCCATCCTAGTGTACTTAACAAACTCAGGCACCTTGAACTTCTTTGGAATTACAATGTTAGGCACCAAACATACTTCATCAGCCCTAACTAGGTCAAATAAATCATTTCCTTCAACTGCCCTTAACCTCTCTTCTAGCGCAATCCACTTACCACACCTTACATGATCAGAGAATCTAACATCCTGTGGATCCTTGGTTGTTAAATCCATTGTAATATGGATTTGGATGGGCTGAGTGGGATTATAATGCTGCTTATTTAGTGTATTTTCCCCCGCGTTCTGAGGTGCAATAGGGATTTGAGCTGCTGGTGATGCTTCATCAGGTTGAGTAGACATTCCCTCTCCATCTCCATCTCTTAACATTTGTTTGAGCAAACTGGTCAGGTGCACTACATCATTCCGAACTCCTTCGAGCTCTTTTTAGTATGGAGTTTCTAGTTGTGACCTTTCTTCATTTTCCATTCTTTTCCTTTGTCGAGTGTTGTGGATTTTAGAAGGGGGATCTATGTTTCTCAGTCTGCAGATGCGTGCATAGATGTATGAGAAAATACTTGATATAATGCATGATTATGACAAGAATGCTTTGCATATTGGGTATGGATGCAACCTTCTTGTGAACAAATAATAGCCATCACCTTATAAACATAGGTTCTCTTGTCACATTGCTTTGCTGGGAGTACTGCCTTTTGAGTCGTTTGCTTGAATCATATTCACCAAGAAACAGATTTTGCATAAGAAAATGGGTCAACGCCATTTTCATCAATGCTTGATAAGTTTATTACATTTAGAAATAAAAAGGAAATACAAAATATATTAATCCATTTCCTCCACAAACTCTTTGGCTAAAGGTAAAAAGGCAAAGTAACGGTTCTCAATCTTTCCTAGAAAGGCATCGGTTTCAGCAAGGCTTCGATGATAATGAATGATGTCCCCTCCCATATTTTGCGCATTGATTCTAATAATCCGAGCATATACAACAACTTCGTCCATTTTCTCATTTGTCTTGGTCATCTTCTTTATGAGCATCATATTGGTTTTTTTCAAAGCAGTGTTGTTGGTGTCAATTTGATCCTTGTGTTTTTCCATCGCTGCTAGCTTCTCATCCAAATACTTCAACTTTTCGCGTTTCTTGTCAAGTTTTATCCTTATAACTTTTATCTTATTCTTCTTAAACGCTAACTCTGCTTTAACAGCCTCAAAACCTTTCCTTTTACTTTCTTATTTTGCAATCCTCGTCGAACAACTTTTCAACTCCATATAATTCTTGTTCAAATTCATACATCCTAATCCTATCCATCACTTCGAACTAAACTTGTGCAAATTTTTCTTGGTAATATTATGCACTTCCTTGGCAATCGTTAAAGTCGATCTCAAATGCTTCAAGTTCAGAGCAACTTTGCATCTAATCCAAACTCATCCCCCATAGCTTCTTCTCACTTTCTTTCATACCAATCTTTTCCTCACCCAGCTTTAACTCAAGCCTTGTTATTCTCGCATCTCTAGACTATATTTGCTCATCTAGAAAAGCTCTTCTCTTATCTCTTTTCAACATTATTTCTTCTATCATTGCCTTGTCTTTTCTACTTTTACTCAACTTTATCTGAAGTTTTTTCACTTGTCTTCTCAACTCCTCTTCATTGTTGACCTTTATTCTCTTAATAGGCTCTTTTACAGCTTGGGGAGATCTGACTTCTATATAAGGCATGGTTGAAGTAGCTAAGTCTCTCCATCTTGCATATCCTTCACTTGCACTTGGATCCTTCAAACCCTCTATCTCAACCAAAATAAGATGCTTCCAGTCTTGTTTGATGATCTCTAAAACTTCTTGTGCAATGGGATCTCTGAACAAACCAAAGAATTGAACAATTCTCATAGTCCTTGGAACAAACTGCATGCCCCTAAGTTGCCTAACCATAAGAGCAGGAGCATAACTCACATAACCTATAATCCTTACCAATGGCACCCAACGTCTTTGTCCACAACTCATCAGGACTTTCACTATTGTTATCCATGGGGCTCTCCACTTGAAATCACTATTATGCAAACCTTCAATTTGTCAACCCTACCTTGGTTGTCTAGATCTCTCTATTCTTCTTCTTTTACTAACTTCAGGGGTCTTTGGGTGAATCACAAAAAATTATTGAAGATAGGCTTTGTTGTTTCGATATGGCTAACCATCCATATATACAACAACTCTGTGTAGTATCTCATTGCTTCTTTTCCGGTCCTCCTACAATGGTTAAGTGTCAAGATGGTTTCAACTAAAATAGCAGCCACTGGATTGATTTGTGTATTCTCATACTCTACATTAGCAGTAGTGACCTCCAAACTCACTACACCCATTTAGCTTAGGAACAACACAAGGCCAAATATGCCCAAAGTAATCAATCTCTCTTTTTCTGATTCTAACTTCCTTTTCAATTCAATTTCTAGTATCCTCCATTTCAGACCCATAGCATTCTTTTCTAAAAACTTTTCCAAGTTGGAGATTCTGAGCAATTTTGACAATTCGGGGCTGACCTTGTCAGATCTCAAAGGAAAACAAATCCTATACAGATTGTTTGGAAACTCAGTCAACCTCCTATATTCCTCCATAGTGGGACATAAGTCTATGCTTCCAAAAGAAAAAAACTGGTAGTCTTGATCCCAAAAGTGAACTAAGGCTCGCATAATTGGGCTTAAAACTTCTACCCTTGCAATTTCCACCAAACATCCATATTTTCTAAAAAAATGCATCCTTATTCACATTTTGAAAGTGAGCTATTAACTTGTTCACCTCATTCATAATGCAATTCAGGTTCTTGATTGGTGATAGCTTCTTAGCATCGCTTCCAAGGCAGTCTCCTTTAGTCAATTGTGACAGTTCAGAATTTTTCCTATATTCTATGATGGAAAATTTGGCAATGGTGGCCATTCATTCACAAGTCCTGTAATTTAAGATGCCTTGGGGTTAGACTTGTTTTGATGCAAAAGATATTATAGAGCATACACCCTAAAGATAGGTTCTAGTTCCTTTACGTGAGACATAAGGTAGGTTTACTACTGGATCTCTAAAAATGATCTCTTGTTGTCCCAATGATCACCCTCGTAAAGAAAATATAAGGGTTCAGCAGATAGTGGGATGGCACGTGTACCAATCACTATTAGTCTAAACACTTAGTAAAGAGTTGGGGATTACACAAATTTAAACCTTGACTAAAGTCATAAGGCAAGCTGTTAGTCCCCCGCTTAACTTAAAATTTAATATGTGTGCTCTAAAAAAGATAATAATAATAAAGTGATGAATAAATATATCATGTATGAAAAAATGTAAAGATGCATGCTAAAGCTTTTAAACAAAGTATCATTCATAGTAAAAAAATTAAAAAAATGGCAAGCCTAGTCCAAGGGTCCCTAGTGGAGTTGTCATCCTGTTGCATCCTTACGGTAGAGCATATAGATTGATATGGTGTTGGTATTCTCTTAATTAGTTTTCCTAGGATAGGTTTGCTATAATGAATGGATTTGGGTTCAAAGTCTAAAAGCAAGAACCCTTGGCCAATATGGATTATACCTTTAGATATGTCTACAAAGTGCCAAGGAGAACCAATGTAGATCTCTTGAAATCTATGTTTGATTCAAACTAAATTTATTATGATAGAAATCCAAGGAGATTCCATGTGCTTTAAAAGTTCATTTTCCCTTAGTATTTCAAGAGTTTGTGACTCATAAATTGCAAGGAGGAGGGATAAAAATTTAGAAATCTTAAGGAAATTCAAGGTGCTTTAAAAGCCTATTTTTATCTTAGTGCTTCATGCTCTCACGACTCGTAAACCTTGGAGTCAAATATCAAAATTTCCTCAATTATAATCAAGGCTTCTTTCAAGAATGTGTGATGACTTATTATTCCTAGAAAATTATTTTGGATATTTACCACTTAGGGTTTCTTTATCCAAATATTAACAGTGAGTAATAACAAGTTATTGCCAATAATATTTTGGATATTTATTCCTTTGGGATTTCTTTATGCAAACATTAACGGGGAATAATAGATGAATTTCCCTCAAAATAAGATTTTTGTATTTTTTGGAATATTGCCCAATACCCTTTGGAGTTTTACAAACATGTTGTAAAATCCAAAAATGCAAGAAAATATTTTTTTTGTTGTGTTTAAGAAATCCATGTGAAAATACATTTTCTAAACTTCAAATATTTGTTTTGTTTTATATATCAAAAAAATGTTCAAAACATGTTAGGGTACTGGGTATGTTTTTACAGTTATAAGCTTTATACCTTGTTGGTTTTACAATGGTGGTTTTGCAACAAACTTGGTTTTGGTGGTTTTCTAAACTTGGAGACCAAGGAGTTGTTTCTCGCCTTTTCATCTTGGGAGAAATGTGGACAACCTTTGATAAGAACCCACTAAGAAGTATTGGAGTGTGCACACATAAAAACATCAGTGGTTTTGCAAAATGGGTGTCACAATTAAGGCTGATTAAGTTGATCAATTTCGAGACTTCGCTAAAGCAACTTCACCATCTTCATCGTTGACTACCACTTAAAGTTAATAGAGGAAGTGTATACCTTTTGTTTGGGTCAAACCTCGCTTGATTTAGAGGTCTGTAGCTTCACATTCATTCGTTTGAAGGTGTCAGCTTAATTAGCCTAGAATCTATCAATGCAGTGATGGCTGTTTAGGGACAAAATGTTCTTGAGTTCATTGAAGAAAATAGGATGTAAATGTTTGATGAGAGTAATTAATCTTTGTAGAAAGGGTGTTTCTTAGTCAAATAATGGTAGTTACAACCCTTGAAATTGTCAAAGACACCATGTTTATTTGTTTGAAGATTCCTACTCGATCAGCCAAAACTTTCAAAGAAGAAGATAAACAGTAGTCGAATGATGTGTCGTCTAGGTTAGACCTAAAAAATTAGAGTTTTTAATTTTATATTTGACAAATTTCACTTTACTTCTCATTCTGCCAATTTCTTTTAATTGTTGCCTCCCAACTTTTATTTCATGCAATTCCACTCCTATCAATCTCAATTGTCAACCTCAAAGTTCAGCTCCTTTTCCAATTAGATCCGTGGTTCATGATTTAAGCAAATCAAACTTAATTGACCATCAACCTTTCAATTGTCTTTAATTTGGCCCTTGCTTTAGCCTATTTAAGTCCCTAAAGTCTCATGCCTTTTATGGTTCGGTTAATGGCTTTGAATTTCTTTAATCAAGTCCTTATTTAAACCCCTGAATTGACCAAATTAGCTCTTCATCATTGCAATTCAGCCCCCAGACTTCAATTCCTTCCAATTAAAGCCTATATTGATTTTAAAAACAAAATTTTCTTACAATTAAGCCCTCAATAAATTCAATTCAACCCTAAAAATCTCAATTGAGTTATTAAATATCTAATTTTAATTTTTCTTGTTAATAGGGCATTCATTAGTCAAAATTGAATTGTTAATTTTTAACTTTGGATATTTAGATCCTTCTTAAATAGTTTTTGGCAATTTTCTAGACATTCTTCATGTTCTTCACACCTATGAATATTTTTTTTCTTTTTCCAAATTTTTTTTGTTTGTTGTATTTTTTTATATATTTATGTGGGGTCCTAAAATCGATAACAAAAGTGCTCCCTCTTTACAATACTTACATAACAAAGACTTGTCAAGTGTTTTGATTGGTAAGTTTGTAAAGACAAACAAAGTTTTCTTCAAACCTAATCTTCTCAAAACTTTAGCTTGGTAGACCTGAAACTCTGTATTTGCAACAATCCCTTTCAACAATAATTATGATTCAACTATTGTGAGGTGAATTTTGTCATTTAGACGAGTTGTGTTTTCAGCTCAATTGACTTGAAATCTTGAATCTGGAGATCCATTTTAATCTAGAACTTTGGTTTTACATGTTGGTTAACCTGAAATCCTAATTTGGCAATCCCTTTAACAAGAACCAAAATTTATGTTTGTAGCTCGATTAACCTGAAATCTCAATCTGGCAAACTCCCATTACAATAACTAAAATCTCTATCTTTAGGTTGGTTAACTTGAAATCCTAATTTAGTGATCCTTTTTTAACTAGAACCAAAATCTTTGTCTATAGTTTGATTAACTTGAGATCCTAATCTGACGATCTTATTTAACTAGAACCAAAATGTTTGTCTACAACTCGGTTAACTTGAAATCCTTATCTAGTGATCCCCATTAACCAGAACCAACATCTTTTTCTATAGCTCCATGACACGACCAAAAGCTTGATGTCTTTTCCCAAGTGCAGGAGTGTCGAAGTAATAAATAACCCGGCAAGACCGAGGTCGAACCACAGAGAGGTTAATTGTATAAATTATAAATAACAACGCAACAATAACAATAATAACGATAATAATAACAAAAGTAGTACTATTAATAGTAATAATAATAATAATACTCAGTACGTGGCGTTGTTATACCTGAGAATGATCTAAAAGATCGGGTCACAGGTTTCCAGCCTATATACTGAGTTTATGAACAGATAATAATAATAATAATAATAATAACAACACTCATCAATCAATCCTTTTATTTATGTGATCGGCCTGCATTTAAGATGAGCATTTACCATAAATTAAGGTATCTTATAATATCAAAGTTGTTATTATAAAACATGCTTTAGTTAAGGAGTTATTGATACTTCAAGTGCAAAATGATGATATAAAACCTTGATAAACATGTACTTTTAAGTACTAATCACAATACTTTGCTTGTTAAATGGTTAATCTAGATTTATGTTGTATAACACTCCATTAATCTGAAATCCCAATTTGGTGATCCCCTTTAATGATCTGGCGAACCAAAATCTTTGTCTATAACTCGGTTAACCATTAATCCCAATCTAGAGATCCCATTTAACTATAACCAAAATCTATGTCAACAACTCGATTACTTGAAATCCCAATCTGGTGATCCCTTTTAACCAGAACCAACTTATTTGTTTATAGATCATTTAACCTGAAATCTCAATGTGATGATCCCCTTTAACAAAACTAAAATCTCTATCTATAGCTTGATTAACCTGAAATCTCAATCTGACAATCCCCTTTAACCGTTACCAAAATCTTTGTCTATAACTTGGTTAACCATAATTCCCAATCCAACGATTCCCTTTAATTATAACCAAAATCTATGTCTACAACTCGATTACCTGAAATCCCAATCTGGCGATCCCTTTTAACCAGAACCAGCATATTTGTTTATAGATTGGCTAACCTGAAATCCTAATGTGACGATCCCCTTTAACGAGAACTAAAATATCTATCTATAGATTTGGTTAGCTTGAAATCCCAATCTAGCAATCCCTTTTAACTAGAACCAAAATCTCTATCTACAACTTGATTAACTTGAAATCCCAATCTAGCTACCCTTTTTAATCTAAATCAAAATCACAATCTTTGTCTACAACTTAGTTAACCTGAAATCCCAATCCATCAATGCACTTTGACTACAACCAAAATCTTTGTTTATAATTAGGTGAACCTAAAATCTCAATATGTTGAATCCCTTTAACCAGAACCAAAATCATTGTCTACAGGTCGGTTAACCTTAAATCCCAATCTGACAATTCCTTTTAACTATAACCAAAATCTTGCTGCTACTAGGAGAGCCATATTCTCATGGTTATTCTCATGTGCAACTCTTTTCTAGTAGAGTCATGTCATCTTAGTGTCTCATGTTTTCAACCCAATTAACCTAAAATCATGAATCTCAGCAATTCCCTTCAATTAGAACCTTCCCAAGGTATCTTAACTATTCTGACTAAATCCAAAACATTATGATTGTGAGTTGAAAATTGAGATTCCTGATTATAGGGTTCCTAAAACTCAGATTTCTTGATGCTAGGATTTTTCTTGTTCTTCTTGATGACAAGGTTTGAACTTTCTTTTCATGGCTATCCTGAAGACTCTTCTTGATGATATGGTTGATCTTTTTCTTTTTTCTTTAGAATTTTCTAGTAATAGGGCTTTTTCTCACCTTTTTTTCATGATAAAAATGAAGCTCACCTTGAGAATCTGCTTATGGTTTGGCAAGAAAATGTATTTTCTCAACAACTCTCTCTCTCTCTCTCTTTTTAGCTCGGTTGACTTGAAATCTTGCATCTCAGCGATTCCCTTCAACGAAAACTAGGGTTTTATAGCTACAAGAAGAATCTTATTCTCACAACTATTCTATTGGCATTTTTCTGGTGAAGTCTTGTTATCTCAACGACATTTGTTTTCATCTCAATTAACTTGAAATCTTGATTTCAGTGATTCCCTTTAACTAGAACTATTCAAAGACATCTTAATTGTTTTGATTGAATCTAAAATATTTTGATTATAGGTTTGACATTCCTCAATGCCAAAAAACAGAGGAATTCTTGAAGGTTTCTCTCCTCCTTTTCTTGATTGCATGTTTAAAACTGAGATTTTTTTTTAATCCAATGTAAGAAATATATAGATCAAAACAAAGCTAGAAGGCCAGCGGAGTACATAATATTTACATATAATTTAAAGAAAGGGAACAAGCTCCTGAAAATATATATCATGCACCCTAAAGAAATACAAAGCAAGCTTAACTTGTAGAACAAAATTACAATCCAAAAGGTAGGCGCAGGGGAACATGCTTCCCAAGACAAGCACCTGATTAGGACAAGGGAACATACTCCTTTATATAGATGAACTAATTAGAGATCTGAGCAGCAAAACAACCCAAAACCCAATCTGCAACTAAGCCATAGTAGCAAGACCACAACACCGCTATCCATTAGCCAAAACAACAAGCCCCAAAAGACAGATCCAGCATGGAATTGATAAGAAAAGCAAAAGCCTTGAACATATCAGACAAAATTAGGAACTGCATTACCTAGAAAACTAACTTGACTACCAGGAGAAAAGAAATAAGAAAAAGTAAACTAGCAGAATAACTGCACATGAAATGAAATTCCCAATCCAACTACGTTGACAATGATGATGTTAAGTTGTCAAAATTGCAATGTACAGGAACCTTGGATGATCCCGGTTTATGCAAACTGGGACGAACATCCTTTGGTTAGCTCTGCTCCTAGTTAAATAATGTCTTTTAACCTGAAGAGTTTCCTCATAGTTTCCAGGTCCGGAAGCTTGCTTGGAGTCAACAAACTTTGATCTTTTATGGCCTGGGGGGAGAGGCTCCTAGTTTCAGAGGTGGCCACTTCAGTGGACATAGGGTCAACAAGAGTGTCAATAAGAGGCCCTTAATTGTATGGTTGTTGATTCTCAACTGCCATTGTGTCTGCTGAAGGACTGCCTGAGTCTTCATGAATGTCTTGAGGCCTTGTTTTGCGCTTGGATGAGCTTTTGCAACAAGCGGTTTCAGAGTGCCCCAGGACATGGCAGGATTTGCAGAAACGAGGTAAGGACTCATATAAAACTTATTGAGCAAGGGTTGAGCCATTGGGGAGAACAACGTTGATAGAGCTGGGCAAATCTCCCAGTAAATCAACCTCAATAAGAACTCGGGCATAAGATAGCCTTGTTATGTTAGTAGTATGATCATCACAGTGTATTGGCTTACCACTTACACTGGCCAATTTAGACAAGCAAAGGGGGTCCAGCACCGGAGTGGTAGGCTGGGGAATCTCACCCAAATGGGTAGCTTGGTGGTGTCGTATGGCTTGAAATCAAAGAAATCTGGCATGACCTGAAGAATTAACGGCCTGCTAAACACATAATATGGCCCTCCGCCCAGAATTTCCAACATTTCACGTTTAGTGGGGAATGCAAATATGAGCCACCCAGAATCATGCATTGTAAAGTTTGCATGGTGTGCCCAGTTTTTCCCAATATAGTTAGATAATGATACATAACCAGGAAATTTTCCAGCAATAAACCCAATTAAGCAATATTCCCCCAAATCAGCCGGGCTTGAAACATCTGTGTCCTTAAATTGGCATGAGACAAAGATGTAAAATTAGGGAAATGAACAAGACCAGGGGACTGAGAAGTACCTAGTTTAGGCTCCTTAGTGATTATTAGAGCTTTAGTAGGAATGCCGAGAGAGGGACTAGAGGTAATCTTGGATGGGGTTTCGGCAAACCCTAGTGATTGTGGTCCTCTATATATATGGTTTGACCGGGGAGTCCTATCTTGATTTAACTCTAGAATGGGAAGGGGAGACCTAGCCCTCTTAGTACTCGCTGATGCGCCAACCCTTAAGCCATCGAAGGAGTCGCCTTTGTCACGGTGGGGCAGAGGAGCGAGTTGTATGCATGACTCTGCTCCTGCTTTTGGAAGAACCTTTAGCTCCATTGGATGGTGTAACAAAATCAGCAAAAATTACTTGGGTACGAGGTGGAGAGGCTTTAGCTGAAGAGCCTGAGTCAGATTGAACCGAAGATTGGCTGTGAAGTTGAGCTCTAGGGTTAGTGAAATTTGACGCGAAGCTTGAAGCTTAAAATCCCCTTGAACAGACCGAAGAGTTGTGGATTTCTTCTTTGATTTGGCCATAGAATTGGAAGGAGCTGTCGTGTAGAAGTGAAGAAGATGAACGGTGTAGAGTGAGAGAATGAACGGCGCAGTGCAGCACAAAGGCATTTTTTCTCACTACACTGAGAGTGTATCTCTCTTCACTTGACTACTGAGAGCTCTTTCTTTGTTTTGTTAAAATTGAGATTTCTTACTATCATAGCTCAAGGATTAGTTTTGTCAACTCTGATTTCATTGTGAATTTTTCTTGTAAAATTTTAAAAACACTTGTGCAATGCTTAGGGGTTATATGACATGTATGTATCTTTATCTAATTTGAAATATAGCTTTCCTTTTTGATACTCTATTGTCATAGAATGCCTTTGTTTGCTTTCCAAAGTCTTCTTAATACTCTGATTCAGTACACTCTCAACTTGATTCCCTTCATTTTGCCACCCCAAATACTGCTGAAACTGTGACTAAAGCCCAATCAGCCTTTGTAGCCTAAATTCACAGCTTGTGTTGGTGACTTCTGGCCAATAGTTAGGATACTTTGGGCCAATAATTTTGTCTAATAAAAACTAGTTGTTCTTCTTTTATTTCCTATAAATAAGAGTGAATTTTTTACAAAAATAAAGGAGAAAATCAGGTTAAAAGAAAGCTAAAAATCAGCCTTAACACAACCTTTCCTTTTCATTTGCCCAACCAACCTTGTTTCCTTTTCAACCTCTTCCTCACATATGACCAACTCTTCCACGCTAGCAATCTCCTCCTTCCATCGCAACACCAACTCTCCTCTACCTCGTGACCCAACCTCTTCTCAAGAGCAACCCTAACAGCGACCGTGTTCCCTCTCCTTCAACATCACGGCAAAACCAGCATCTCCTTCCAGCAGGCTCTAACAGCGGCAACATCTAGCCATCATCACCTCCACGTACTAGCAGCGTCTCTTGACAGAAGCAGTGGAAGCTCCTCTTCTCCACACCGTGACCACGATAGAACCAGCCAAGGTAGACCAGTACATAGCCCATTTACTCCTTACAGCAACGCTTCTCCTCCCACAATAGTTTTTCAGCCAACGCCAGCTATCTCTTCAAACTAGCACCGTGAGCAGCCACAAATTAACAACAGCTCTAGTCAGCAACTCTCCCCCTAGTGCCAGGTAATCTTCCTTCCTCGGTAACTTACGTGTTGTTTTTCATTTCTTTTGATGAGCCATGCAAGACGTGAATTAATTCACGCCCCAAAAATAAGAAAATATTTAGGTGTTCAATTGACGCAAACAGCTGGGCTAAGCTTGGGCCTCAGCCCAACCAACCCCGCCCTTAGACTAGCGATGTGTTGTCTAATACACCCTAGTATCTTTCTTTTAGTTTTTAATATTTTTATTTTAATATTTAGCTAAATAAGCCTAATAAAAAGCCATAAATTCTTAAAAAAACAAGGGCCTTTTTTTAAATTATTTGTGGGTTTTTTGTGCATTTTTCCAATAATTTTATTTAATATTGGACTGTAGACTTACACTGTAAGATACAGATCTGGTATTAAAAATACATGATTTCTCTCAAAGATTTAAAAAAAAACCTATTTTTTTTTTTATAAAAAAACCTAATTGAAAAAAAAAACACAAAAAAATATGTTTTTGTTTTTATGCATATGGTCAAATCCTAAAGGTTTTTCACCTATATTTTTTTAAAAATATAAAATCATATTTTTATCATGTTTTAAAAATACAAAATGGATATCGTAACCTATTTAGGATTATTCATTAGGGTTTGGACAAAATACCAAAAAACCCACAACAATTAATTTGTTATTTGAAGTATGAGGATTTAGTTATATTCTTTAATATTTAAAGGTATAAAATTACATTGTGTAGCATACCTTCTAGTATTAAAAATACAAAACAGAAAACAAATGCTTAGGGCCATAGAATGATTAGTATTTAATCTAACAAGATAGATTTTTTTTATGATAGGAGATCTATCTTGAACTCTATATGAGACTGACACGACCAAAGATTGATGTCTTCTCCCAAGTATAGGAGTGTCGAAGTAATAAACAACCCGCCAAGACCAGGATCGAACCACAAGGAGGTTAACTATATAAATTACAAATAATAATAATAAGTTAAAGAAGACTTTGAGATTTTTGATTAATATGAGGATTAAACAATGATAAAAACAAATATCAGTATTAGAGGATCCACTAATGGTATTTCAAACAAGTATAGTATAAACTTTTTTTATTATTCAACTGGAAACCACATACAAAGGAGGCTCCAATCAGATGATTTGTCATTAATAGCTCATTATAAATTGTTAACATGATCATAATAATTATCTTATTTAAATATCACCAAACTTTTAAATATTGTCAAGAATTCATAATGCTAACTTATGTTAACAACAAATCAAGTTCCTTTCATAGCATATGTGCAGGTTATACCATATAGTTGGGCTATGAAAGTGCCAAGCATTTGTTGTACCAAGTGTTATACAACGCAAATCTAGATTAACTATTTAACAAGCAAGGTATCAAGAATTAATAAGATAAAAATGATAAGACATGTTAACAACAAGTTGTTTATGATATAAGCATTGAAGTCCATATTGAATTTATATTATACTTATTCTTATAGCATTAGTATAACCTTTTCACCTTGCCATAATAAACTTAGCTAAACATAATGAAGAGGAGAAACATAAATAAACAAGATAAGAACATGAATAAGATACAAGTTAACTAAGTAAAGGAAAGGAAATGAAAAACATAAATATGATAATAATGAAAGTAAAACTAAAGCATTACAAAATATAAAGAGAGAAATAAAGAGTATGATCTTGATCTGAACAACCAAAATGCCTAAATGCATGGAAAATGCCTCCTTTCATAGGCCAAAATTTAGAACTATTTAGTTGATGACTAATTATTGAGTGGGTGACCATATCTTGACTTGATGACAATCCTTATCTTCTTCTTTGAACAAAACGTCATTGATAACGTCCAAATTGGAACCACCTTCACTCATGAAAGTTCTAGGAAATTGTCTCATCTTTCCAGGAAAAAAAATTGAGATCATTTGGACTTCTAGAACTCGAGATATGGGCTGAACATTGATTATTGTCTAGGTTGTAAGACAAATTCAGACTTCTCCGTTGTTGCCATAATTTGAACTTGAAAACAATCTTTTTAAATCTTGGACTCCACATGAAAGTTTTAGGCCTATGTCTTATCTTTTCATCCATATAAAGCAAACCTAAATATGAGATCTATAGCTCTAGATATGACCCAATTACCGAATAGTGTTCCAGTTTGGACTGAACTAACATCTCTTTTCTAAGTTTGGCCCTCTCTTTGTCCTTTCAATTTCAGTACTTAAACTCATCAATCAATCCTTTCATTTATTTGATAGTCCTACATTTAATATGAACATTTACCATAAATTAAAGGTATCTTATATTATTAGATATGTTATTATAAAACATGCTTTAGTTAAGGAGTTATTGATACTTCAAGTGCAAAATGATAATATAAAACCTTTATAAAAATACACTTTTAAGTACTAATCAGAGACCAACAAATAGAAACAAAAACTTAGAATAACAAACAATCAACAAAGTAGTTTACCTTATGTAGGGTGTACTAGAAGTGGTGCGTCTTCCCCTTGCACAATTGATCCCCTTACCTAGACTCTTGAAGACTATAGGTTTTCTAGTGATCATGATAATAGGTAGCAGCTCCCTAAATAGTGACAATATGTGTAAACCCCCATGAAAAAAATATAGGATTGAAGTAATAAGATCTTGATGAGTAAGATTTGGTATGAAAGAAAAGAATAAATAGTAGGAATGATAATAAATATGTCATGTAAGAGAGAGAATGATCTCCATAAATAAATTTAAAGGTATTGTTTAATTTGAAAGGAGGGTTATGATTTTTAGTTTAAAACTCGACATTGGCAAAACCAGTGACGAGTTTCAATGGTTAAAAGAATAAGAAAAATAAGAAGATATGTAAACACCAGTTAAAAAACTTATTTTGACAAATTAGTGATCAATGGGGTAATATTGAATTTAATGAATATAAATTAAAGGGAAATTTCAAGATGTTCTAAGTAAATAAATTAATGTATGAAATTCGGATTTTGGCATGAAAGACACTGACTGTCTAGTTTTACGGTATCAATGATATATTTGAATTTGATCGTTGGACCAAACTAAAATTTTATAATAAATCTCCAAACTCATTGTTTTATCTTAGGTGAAAATTGAATGTCAATCGGAGTTTGGAAAGGTTTTGTGAGAGTGCTAAAAATCAAGTAAATTAAAGAAGATGACATACGAGAAATTAATAAGGACTTTTGGTAATTTTATCAAAACAAATATTCTCTTCTCCTCCTTTAAAGATATCCATGTCTTGTGTAAAATGAAAACATGAGGGAGACCATTTCTTCTCCCATTTGCTTCATCTTCTCTCCTTTTCTTCAAGATAAATAAATAAAAAAAGTGTTCTTTGGGAAGATTATATCCAAGAAAATAAATTAAGTGACTAAACTTAGAGAGTTAGAGAGTTAGAGAACAATAAAAAGAAGAAGCTGGAAATTGAAAGAGGAGGACATGATTTTTATAGATTTTTGCAATAATTCACTGAAATAAGTTAAAGTAGCAAAGTTAAGGAACATATCCATAAGTAATTTTGTTGTTCTCTCTTGTTCTTGCATGAGGAGAAGAAAACCTCCAAGTTTAAAATTATAAGGTTCATATAAATATTATATGGGAATATTTGTTCTTGTGAATTTTGAGGTTATTTGCATGATAATGGCTTGATTAGCAGCAAATAAAAGGAATAAATTAATTATAAACCATGGGTTTTGGGATGGCAACAAGGCAGGAACTTCACCAACCATATCTTGGCTTTCCACCGTTGGATTGAGATGATTTTTTGTTATATTATTATGGTCAATGTCGCTTACATCTTGATCAGAGGGATTGTCTGTCATTATCTCATCTTTCCCCTATTGGATTGGTCTAGATCTTGGATATGTTATTCATCTAGATGTTCTATAAATTCTAAATGGGTAAGATCATAAACAAACACTCCTACCAGAAATTATACTTCCTGAATAGTAGGTCTCCAATTTTTCTAGAAAAGCACCCTTCAAGCTAGTCTCGTTTGTCAATCGTTATCTCATCTTTCCTTTATTGGATTGGTCTAGATCTTGAATATGTTGTTCATCTAGATGTTCTATAAATTCTAAATGGGTAATATCAGAATCAAACACTCTTACTAGAAATTGTACTTCCCGAACAGTAGATCTCCAATTTTTCTAGAAAAGCACCCTTCAATAGAGTCTCGTTTTTCGGTCGTTATCTTATCTTTCCATAATTGGATTGGTCCAAATCTTGGATA
Source organism: Populus alba (assembly GCF_005239225.2). Classification (NCBI taxonomy): domain Eukaryota; kingdom Viridiplantae; phylum Streptophyta; class Magnoliopsida; order Malpighiales; family Salicaceae; genus Populus; species Populus alba. The sequence continues at coordinate 11,692,779 of NC_133298.1, forward strand.
TGTTGTTCATCTAGATGTTCTATAAATTCTAAATGGGTAAGATTAGAATCAAACAATCCTACCAGAAATTATACTTCCTGAACAGTAGTTCTCCAATTTTCAGGTCAATTCGGTATTGGTTTGATATAGAGAGCTTTAACCGTTTAATTTGGGATATGTTATTCTAATGCTGATGATGTATAATGTCACCATTTGGATTTATTTAATTCTAAGTTTACATAATAATGTTTTAAGTTTGGTTTGAGAAATATTGAATGAGAATTTGATGTTTAGCATAAAAAGTATGTTTGGGTTTAATGATGAGGAAGTGTTTGAGAAATGTTTGTGTTGTGTTTGAATCATATTTGATGTGTTGATAAGTGATGGGTATAGTTAAATTCTATAAAAAAAATAGTGATTGATTAATACTTTGGTTGTGTTAGTATGGAAAACATGATATTGGAAAGTAATTTGGGATAAATTAAAACTAACTTCGGAAAAGTAAACCCCATTGTCACTGGCCATGTTAGTTAAATAGGTGCTGAAATGTTTGGAAAATTGCATGTTTTGATGAAGAAATCATGGTAAGGGATGTTGTAAATTGAATTATGATATAAGGAATCATTTTGAGTGTGCTTTGGAAAATTTTGGCATGTGTTGTCATTGCTGAAATTTAAGCTAAATTACATTGTTTGGTGATAGATTAAATGTCTTGGGACATTAGAAAATCGGTGACGAGAATTCATGTCTTTGGACACTAGAAAAAAATCGATAACGAAAAGTCATGTCTTTCTAAAATTGAAAATCATTGATGAAGAATCGAGTTAATTGGACATTTAATGTTTGTGTAAATAAATTCTAATGTAAATAAATTTTAATTACAAGTAAGAAAATGAAATATATCCATGGAAATTGTTTACGAAAATATTTGATTTTGTGAATTTATGAATAATATGAATAAATCGGGAAGATTTGAATATTGATTCATGATGTTATATTGGAATATAGGAGAAGCATTTGAAGGGGGACCCAAATTCTTAGGAGCTTAAGAAGGGACCGTGGGAGGGGTATAACAACAACAAATAAGCTCAAGCTAAACTTCTAAAATAGGTAGGTGTTCTATACCTACACTTTTTACATAACATTGTTTTTGCTAACTTGTTAAATTCTTGGTTTTTGCATATATGGGTGAAACCATAAAGAGAAAGGATTGTAAACATAAAAAAAAGTAAGTAAAGTAAAAAACAACTCCACCATCGTTGCCAATTTCTGAAATCGATAGCAGCACAGTTTTCATTGCTGATTTTAATCTATAGTGGCATAGTTTTGTTGTCCATTTTTAAATCGACAGAGACACATTTTTCATTGCTGATTTCTAAGTCAAAAGTAGTTATGTGCGCTAACGAATCCATCTGTCAGTCATGGTGTAAAACCTAACAAAAAATTTAGTCTTTGGTTGTAATACTCGACATAAATTTAAGTAAAAGGTCGGCACATACTAAGTAAAAGTTTAGGGGAGTAAACCGGCCTGCCTTAAGGAGTTGTGAAAAGAGGGGAAACTGGTTTTGAAATAACCCAAGAAGGAACAAGAACATATTTAAACCATCACTCAAACACCCCCACCTTATTAAGAGGGGGCATAAATGGAAGGAGAGAGTGAAGGTGACCCTTCCTCTTTCTAAAAACAGGTGCAATTGCTGCATGTGTTCAACTGCAAGTTTTTACTTTTCTTCCTCTTCCAAAAACCGACCAGATCACTGCAGCAACCTTCCTCCCTCTTTCCCAAAGAAAAACCCCACAACTACAATTGCATGCACCCTTCTTAAACACTAGAGAGATAGCAAAGTTAGAGAAGACATAAATAGTTGAAACCATGGAGGAAATGAGAGTGTAGGAGGTCGGTAGTGTAGTTGGAGAAAAGAGGGAAGAAACCAAACAGGAGGTGAAGAACAAACCACCAAAACCTTACTCTAGGACTACCCAAAATCATAAGGTAAGGGAGGAACATCTCCTCCTTAATTATTCCCAAGAAATCCTAGATAGAAAAACTTAAGGAAACCTAAGAGGGTAGCTAGGGTTCTTGAACTCGTAACTAAAAGGGGATAAAGGGAAAAATTAGGATGAATGGGGATTGAAGACAAGGCCTAATTCCAAAACTTTTATCAAGCAAATTAACAAATTTTGAATGCATAAACTTGGAAGGATGATCGACCATAACTGAAAGGCTGGACATAATGTGTTATATGATGAAATGAATGAAAATGACATTGTTGAACTCCTAAGATCATACTCAAACTAAAATAGAATGCATGTGTATGATTAATGCTTTGATTTTTTACATATGCTGGAAGAACTTACATGAAATGTGTAAAGAAATGATTCAATTCATAAACTGTGATTCTGTTAGATTTCTAAGAGCATTTTATGTGCTGGAATCGAAATGTATGTGGATGTTCATGCTAGAATTTGTGTGATTCTGCTAGATTTCTATGAACATTTGTGTGCTGGAATCGAAATGATATCGATTTTCTTGCTTAAATGTTGAGATGGAAATAGTTTGCAGCATGATTTTATTATTATACTTGTGATAAAAAATGAAATAGAATCTTTATGTGTTGTAGAATTATTATCACTTGTATTGATACATTGCCATGATACAAATTTTAATGTGAGAATGCATGGTAGTAGTAATGCTAAATGCCGATATTGAAAGGAATGAATTGGGAAAACCTTGCTAAATAAACATGTGTTGATATTTGGTAGAGGTTCTATGTCCTCTTAGGGTGAGAAACATTGGTATAGGGAAGCCTAGTGTAAGCCTTATGCTTGGCCAAACAAGAGAAGTGAAACCATAAATGACTTCATCACTGCTGCCAAATTCTAAATCAGCAATGATAAGGGTTGTGTTGATGATTCCTGGGTCGACAGCAACTCAGTTTCATTAATAATTTTAATGTCTGCCGTAAACCATATACACTAATGATTTTAGTGTCAGCTATGAAACTGTGTTGTGATGACAATTTCTAATTTGGCAGCGACTCAGTTTTCGTAAATGATTTTTGCATCAGCCGTAAACCATATGTGCTAGCATTTTCAGCATTAGTTGTGAAATTATGTTATGTTGATGATTTTTGAGTCTGTAGCGACTTAGTTTCATCAACCATTTCTGTGTTGGTCATAAACCATATGCATTGATGATTTTAGTGTCACGTGTGAAACTGTGTTGCATTGACGATTTCTGAGTCGACAACGACTTAGTTTCGTCAATAATTTCTATGTCTGCCATAAACCGTATACGCTAACGATTTCAACATCAACTGTGAAATTGTGTTGCGTTGATGATTTCTTAGTCGGCAACGACTTAGTTTTCATCAACAATTTCTATGTCAATAGTAGCCTATGCGCATTGGTGATTTCTACCGAAAACGGGACACCAGCGCATCAGTTTTTGTTATCGAATCCTGTGGCAGCAGCGAATCAGTTTTCACTGCCAAATTATGTACCACCAATGAACCAGCTTTCGCTGTAGATGTTTTGCAACAGACCTCCATAACAGAATTGACTTAAATGCTTGTAATGATTTCATTATATGGTTGTGCAATATATGGAACACATGATTGTGAATATAGGTATTTTTAAAATATGTATGGTGACGAGTTATGTGATTATCGATTGCAAATGTGTAATATGTGGAACACATGATTTGTGATCATTGATGTGTGTATGTGGTACGACCAGGATTGGACCTAAAACTAGGCAAGGACACCCTACAGGAGGAACAGGTAGGTGGTTTCCACCTTTTTCCTATATAATGTAAATATTCTGAAATAACTTATTTGAAGATGATATATTATTATGTTATGATGAATGTTTAACTGACTATGAAATGTTGATTGAGTTGATGATGTTGAGTTGTTGATGATATTAAATCGATTATGAAATGTTAATTGAGTTGTTGATTAATGGTAGAGTGGTTATAAATGTAGTTTGAGTTGTTGATAAATGGTAGACCGATTATGAAATAGTGTTTGAGTTGTTGCTAAAATTGAGTTATTGATGAATATTAAACCGATTATGAAATGTTCATTGAGTTGTTGATGAATGGTAGACTGATTATGAAATGGAGTTTAAGTTGTTGATGAAATTGAGTTATTAACAAATGTTAAACCGATTATGAAATGTTGATTGAGTTAATGATTAGTCGCGGCTAATGGCATTCGAAATGATTAAACCGGGTTGTGTTCAATAATTAGCTTCGTATATGGCATCCGAGATGGATGACCGGGTTGTGATTAATGATTAGCTACAACTAATGGCATCCATGATGGATGGTCAAGTTGAGTTCAATGATTAGCTTCGGCTAATGCTATCCTAAATGGATGACCGAGTTATGATTAATGATTAGCTTCGGCTAATGGCAACTAAGATGGATGACCGAGTTGTGTTTGATGATTAAGTGTTATGTATTTGATAAGTATGAATGAACTAGTTGAATATTTTCCATTCAGTATTGTTGTAAAGACTTGTATCGAAAATCATGTTGGAATACAAATATGAAAGTACGATTTTGTAAATATGGCGTGGTGAATGTATGTATGTGAATTCTCTTTTATGAGAATGTTGTAATGTAAAATCACATGAATATTACACTATACTAATAGATGAATTTTGTTACGATACACCGTAAATATCTTTGTGATAATGTGTGTTGTCAGTTTTATAGGATGTTGATTTACATTACCCTGTGTAGGTTGTGCCTTGCTAATGAATGGAATGCATTTATAAATTCACAAAATGATATTGTGAAAAGCATCAAGAACCTAACAACTTACAAAAAAAAATTCCACTAATTCTTTTTTGCTATGAAAAAGCCAGGTAGTTACAAGGATAAAGTGAAATAAATGAGAAACTAAAATGAATTTAAGTACTTGATTGATTTAAGAATATGGATTACATTAATGGACTTTGTTGATGATCATTCCTCGAACTTGATTAGATGGTCCCGAATGCGAAGGTTAATGATGTTAGTAAGGTTTACTAACATTGGCATAATCATCCTTCAAAATGAGGGATATTGAACTTGATTAACTATTCGATGAGAATAGTTAATGATATCAATTGGTGATGTCGATATCAATAATCACATGAAACTTGATTAGCTATTCCTAAAGTGAAAGCTAATGATGTCATGAATCTTGACATCAGCATTTCTAGAAATATTCCAAGGTATAATGGAAAGAAAAATCTGATTGGCTATTTCGGGTTTGAAAAACAACATCAATCAGTGGCATTGATGTTGGCTTTTAAAACAAACTTGATTAGCCAGTCCCGATATGGGCGACTAATGACACAAATGAAAATTCATTAGTGTCGACATCCCCTTCCAAGTTTTGGGGGAGAGGTGTTATAATGGTATTTGACATAATCAAAGAGTTGATGTCTTCTCCCAAGTGTAGGAGTATCGAAGTAATAAGTAACCTGACAAGAACAGGGTCAAACCACAAGAAGGTGAACTATATAAATTAAAAATAATATATATATTTAATAAAACAAAGAGTTTATGAGAATTTTATGGGATATTAATGTAAGGATTAAACAATGATAAAACAATTATCAAGGTTAGAGGATCCACTAATAGTATTATAAATAAATATAGTATAAACTCTTTTTATTAATCAACTGGAAACCACACACAAAGAAGGTTACAATCGGATGATTTATCCTTAATAATTCATTATAAATTATTAACATGATAATATTAATTATCTTATTTAAGTAACACCAAACCTTTAAATATTGTCAGGAATTCATGATGCTAACTTATGTTAACAACAAATTAAGTTCCTTTCATAGCACATGTGTAGGTTATATCCTATGGTTGGCTATGAAAGTGTCAAGCATTTGTTGTACCAAGTGTTATATAACTCAAATCTAGATTAACCATTTAACAAGTAAGGTATTAAGAATTAGTAAGATAAAAAGATAAAATATGTTAATAACAAACTTTCTTGGATATAAACATTGAAGTCCATGTTGAGTTTATATTATACATATTTTAACACCATTAGAGAAACCTTTTCACCTTGACATAATAAACTTAGCTAAACATAATGAAGAAGATAAACATAAATAAACAACATAAGAACATAAGTATTGTAAGGGAAATGAAAAGCATCAACAAGAGATTAAGGAAAATATAACATAAAATAAAACTTAAACATTACAAAAATATAAGAAAGAAATAATGAGCATGATCTTGATATGAAAACCAAGATGCCTAAACATAATTGGCCACCTCTTGATTTGGTGAAAATCCTTATCTTCTTGTCTGAATAAAACGTCATTGCTAGCATCAGAACTGGAACCACCTGTACTCATGAAAGTTATACCAAATTGTCTTATCTTTCCAAGAAAAAAATTGAGGTCATTTGGACTTCTATAACTCGAGATATGGGTTGAACACTGAATAATGTCTGGGCTACAAGACTGATTCAAACTTCTCTGTTGTTGATATAATTTGGACTTGAAAACAGCCTTTTTAAATCTTGGACTCCTATGTCTTACCGATTTTGTCCAAAAAATTGAGGTCATTTAGACATCTAGAACTCAAGATATGACCCAATTACCGAACAGTGTTCCAGTTTGGACTACACCAACATCTCTTTTCTAAGTTTGGCCCTCTCTTTGTCCTTTGAATTTCAATACTTAAACTCATCAATCAATCCTTTTATTTATGTGATAGGCCTGCATTTAAGATGAACATTTACTATAAATTAAAGGTATCTTATATTATTAGGTATGTTATTATAAAACATGCTTTAGGTAAGGAGTTATTGATACTTCAAATGCAAAATTATGATATAAAACCTTGATAAAAATGCAATTTTAAGTACTACTTACACCCCCCCAACCAGCTTATTACTAGTCCTTAGTAATCAAAGCTTTAAAATAGAAAAACAATTTGCAAATTCCACAAAGCAAGGCATTCATCATTCAACTTCCATTAATCTATCCAGATAAACAAACTCTCATTAAATTCAATATCTGCTCAATACCTCTTAAACAAGATATTAATAAACCTTTCTTTTGTGCTCAAAATATCAACATATAGTTATGGGGCTTTATTTGGAAAGAAAAAAAAATTTTGTTCTAATGTTTAAGGTTAACTTCCTTGGGTTGGGATTATTATCTTCTTCTTCTTTTTGAATATATATACATATAACTTAAAACACAGTGCATCTTTAACCCATGTAACGAGCTTTCGGCTAATGACTCCTAGACCAGTTGATTTTAGAGCATTAGGTTTTGAGACACCCCTACAAGCTTAGTAACTCAGGTTGCAGATACTGATACGTAAATAGTGCAATGTTTGATTCCCTTAAGCTTTTCTCCTCAACCCCATGTAACAAGCATTGGGCCAATAGCTCCCAAGTTAGTTGGCTTAATTTCTTAGGTTAGGAAGGCTACAAAACCAAACTTATCTACATTTTTATTATCATTATTTTGTTTTTTTTTTTTTTTTTTTTTGCAAATTATATACTATCTCTTTCCCTTAGTTGTTACCTTTAACAAAAGAACATAAATAATGTAATAATCCAATGTGCAACCCACAATCATATGTTAAAGTGTGTGTGTGTGTGTGTGTGTGTGAAAATAAAGATTTAAGAATACTTGTTAAATGAGCATATGAGCATATGAGCAGAATCAAGTGATAACAATACGAGAGTTTGTAAACCTGAATATTTCAAGAAGTACTCTAATAGACCTTGTTAAGAATGTTTAGTAAGATGCGTCTCAAAAGTCACTTTAACAAAAGAACTCATTTTACTCTGTCATCCTAGTAAAAATAGTTTTGCAAATAGTTTATGAAATAGAAAAACACAGTTAGTTTTTTTAAAAAAATAATATATTAACTACTACCCTTTCCCCCCAATCAAAATGAGACATTGTCCTCAATGTCCTAAGGTAGAAAGATAGAGTATAAAAGACATCACCTGAAATAGCAAACACTGACAAACCTGAAACACACTTAAACAAATATAAGAAACAACAAAACACAATAATAAAACCAAAAGACACAAATTTTTTACAAATGAAGGCTCAAATCTAATCTAAGCTTTTTATAGCTTTCCTTAGTTGACTCATGGAGGGATCAATTACAGGGATGAGAGATTGTAGTTGGTCAATCAATTGTTCAGTAGTAGTAGCAAAGATTATGATTTTTTGTGCCGAAGATGTTAGAAATTCCTGTTCCACAGCATGATCAAGAAAAGGCAACAACTTATCATAAAAACCATTAACTTTTAACAGACCTATAAGTTTATGGTGAATCTGTAGTTGGGCCCAAGAGAAAATATGAAAGATCTCTTCCAATGTGCCCAGACCACCTGGTAAGGCAATGAAGGCGTCAATATGGTTAAACAGTGCATTCATTCGATTAGACATTGTGGGGACCTGTAGTTCCTCTCCAATTGTTTTTCCAATGATGTCTCCTTATGCTAAAGCTTTGGGGACAATCCCCAAAACTTGACTACCACCTAAAAATACAGCTCTTGACACTCCCACCACTAACCCAAGGTTGCCTTCTCCATACACTAAATGAATCTTTCGCTCAGCTAGTACCTAACCAAAATGATTTACTGATTCTAAAAACTCTTTTTCTTTCCCAAGATTGGATCCACCGAAAACACAAATATTTCTTATGTGATGACTTGAGGAACTTGCCATTTCTACACACTTCTATATTTGATGAATGTATGGGTTAAGTAGAAATAAAGGGAAGGAAGAGAAGAATTTATAGATGAGAAATTGAAAATGCAATCATACCACCTATATGTAGGCTAGTTGTACTCTCTCTCTCTCTCTCTATTTATTTATTTTTAAAAAAAAAAAGCTTATGTATATACAGGTAGTTGTGACTGTGGCTCACATCTTTCCTTGGTTTTACGTCCAAGAAGGGCTTAACGCCTTCTATGGGTCGAGGATAGGCTTCCCATCCAGTTTTCTTAAAAACTGGCAAACATGAATTATGGCCATAAATCATGAATTGCACGATGCACATCTCCACTAGGGTGCATCTCAAGAGTTAATAGAAGATTATCTAAAGACCCTTTACTCAGGCCATCTTGAATGAATTGTATTCTATCTTTATGGTTTACAGATACCATTCCTAAAGAACAACATGTTGCATTACAAGTCCATCTGGCACATCTATGACGGACTTTCAGTCGTTTTGCACAACGTTTCTTCGCAAAAGTGCTTTTACCTATTCCAAGCATATATGAAATGAAAGAATTGGAGGACTCACCTGATAATCAAACATTTGCTTCAATTAGCCAACGAATATCTTCAGGAATTCCATGGTTCATTAACAACCTCAATCTTGCACATCTAGCATGGTAAATTTTTGTAATCACATTCTGAGGCAAAGCAGGAAAATACTTTTTCAATTTTTCAAGAGTAGTGTCCATTTTTAAATGAGAATTTGAGACAAGATGCAAAGAATTACAAAAATATATACACAAATATTAGTTATCATGGGAAATTAAAAGAACCGACTTAAGAGTCATGGAGTACCATTATCTGCCATTTGACCGGGGTGAGAGAGACTAGCAAAACAAAAGTCACATAAAAAAAAGAAACATAAAAACAACGTGAGAAAAAAAAAATCAAACTTTATATACAAGATCACCCAATTCAATAGAGTTGTTTTCAACTGAAAAATTGTCAAAATAAAATTTCAAATGATGTCCATTTACCTTGAAAACATTACCATTCTTTGGATTCTCGATATCACAGGCCCCATATGGATACACATGTTTCACAATAAAAGGACCACTCCATCTTGATCTTAGTTTTTCAGGAAATAAATGGAGTTGAGAATTATAAATAAAGACTTTTTAACCAACATTGAATGTTTTTCTTAATATTTTCTTGTCATGAAACTCTTTGATTCTTACTTTATGAATTCTTGAATTTTCATATGCATCATTTCTTATTTCCTCAAGCTCATTTATTTGTAATTTTTGCAGCTGACTAACATCATCAAGATTTGAATTGAAAACTTTAATAGCTCAATAAGCTTTATGTTCAAGTTCCACAGGCAAGTGACAAGGTTTTTCATAGACTAGTCTATAAGGTGACATGCCTAATGATGTTTTATAAGTAGTTCTATAAGCTCAAAGTTCATTATTAAGTCTTAAAGACTAGTCTTTCCGATTAGGGTTCATTTTTTTCTCCAAGATCTGTTTAATCTCCCTATTAGCAAGTTCTACCTGTCCACTTGTTTGAGGGTGATAAGGGGTGGCAACTTTGTGTTTGATTTCATATTTCTTCATTAAAGACTCAAATGGCTTGTTGCAGAAATGTGTTCCACCATCACTTATCATGACTCGAGGGATTCCAAATCGAGTTAAAATATTTTCTTTTAAAAACTTTATCATTGTTTCGACTTGTAATTGCCTTTATCCTCTACTGCGACTAATATGTACAAGAAACCAAATGATGGAGGAAATGGACCCATGGAATCTATACCCTAACAGTCAAAGATCTCAATGACAAGAATATGATTTAAAGTCATCATGTGACGTTGTGAAATAGATCCTAACTTTTGACAATTTCCACAAGTCTTGCAGAATGCATGTGAGTCTTTGAACATAGTGGGCCAGTAAAATCCACTTTGTAAGATTTTTGTAGTTGTCTTTCTTGATGAGAAATGACCTCACATGCCTCAGAATGACAAAATTTAATGACACTACCTACCTCATTGTTAGGAATACATCTTCAAATATTTGATTAGGACAATATTTAAATAAATAAGGGTCATCCCAATAAAAGTTCTTCACTTCATTCAAGAACTTTCTTTTGTCTTGGGTACGCCAATGAGCTAGAAATTGTCCTGAAACAAGAAAATTAATAATATTAGCAAACCAAGGCATTGTAAAGATAGAAAATAAAGATTCATCAGGAAAAGAGTCATCGATTGGTGTGATGTCAGATCTTGAATCGGTTGTCAATCTTGACAAAAGATCTGCATCAATATTTTCGGTGCCTTTTTCACCCATGATTTCTTCCCGAGAATAAATCATTTGCAAATCTTCAGATTCATCAAACTCAGTTTTACTCAAAGTAGATTTAGGTTGATCATGAACTAATTCTTCAATAAAATCTACTTCTTGTAAATCATTATCATCTTCAAGTTGCTCGCAAATGTTGAAAATATTCATCTCCAATGTCATGTTTCCAAATGATAGCTTCATTAGTCCATTCCTACAATTAATCAATGCATTAGAAGTTGCAAGAAATGGACGTCCTAAAATAACAGGAATTGAATTACATGCTTCAATATGTTGTGTATCCAAGACAATAAAATCTACAAGGTAAATGAATTTATCAACTTGTACTAACACATCTTCAACTATTTCTCTAGGCACTTTAACAGATCTATCAGCAAGTAAAAGAGTTACAGAAGTTGGTTTTAACTCACCTAGATTAAGAATCTGAAAGACTAAATATGGAAGTAAATTCACACTAGCTCCAAGATCAAGTAAAGCTCTTTCAATTTTATGTTCTCCAATAAAGCAAGAAATTGTAGGACAACCAGGGTCTTTATATTTCAAAGCATTGTTGTTCTAAAGAATAGCACTTACTTGTTCGACTAAAAATGCTTTCTTTTTCACATTCAGTTTTCTCTTCATAGTGCACACAGATCTTTCAAAAATTTAGCATAGGAAGGTACATGTTTAATAGCATCCAACAAAGGTATATTGATCCTTACCTTTTGAAAGTTTTAAGGATTTTAGAATTGTGATTGACTTTTCTTTGTTTGGTAATGGCATGAGGAAATGGAAGTGCTGGTGGAGAATTAGTCTTTTCTTTACAATGTTCAGATTCAACCCCTTCCTTACCCTCAGAGATTGACTCATCATCTTTCTCACAAGGTTCAAGAGTGGGTTTTTCAATAACCTTTACCACTGCGAAGAGTGATGACTGATTTGACTTGATCCATGTGTTGGCTTCCGGAACTACTTGCATTTGCATTGTATTGCCCTTTTAGATTTTGTTGTGGTTGAGAAGGAAACTTACCTTTCTCTTGGAAACTGAGAGCAGGTGTTAACTTTGCAAAAGTATCTTTAAAATATGTCATGCCTTGAGCAAGCTGAGTGTTGATTGCCTCTTGCTTTTCAATGAATGCATGCAATGTTTCCTCAAGATTTCTTCTAGGAGGTGGAGCATAAGGAGGTGCATATCCATGAGAATTTTGAAAATTATGGTGTGCTTGAAATGGTGGCTGTAAAGTTTGTGCATTATTATTATCACTCTTCCAACCTAAATTTGGGTGGTTTCTCTAACCAAGGTTGTATGTTTGCGAGTATGGGTTATGATTGGGCCTTTGGAAATTGTTTAAAGCATGGGCTTGTTCATAGAGGCATTCCTTGAAAGAAGGCAAAGTTGGATATTCATTGGTTGCATGTTCATTTGTTTCACAAATTTGACACACAATGTCTTGAACAGATTTTAATTGACCACTCTTTTTCAATTCTAGTGCCCCGACTTTTCTAGCTAAAGATGCAAACTTGGCTTGGAGGTCATGATCTTCCCTAAGGTTATACATACCTCCACTAGATGTATGAGGTTGTGTTTTACTTAGTGCCTCATAAGTGCCTGTAGTATCCCAATTTTGCGCATTTTTAGCTAGCAAGTCTAGGTACTTTATTGCTTCATTAGGGTCTTTATCTTCAAAAGTTCCATTGCACATCAATTCAACCATTTGCCTATCTTTAGGTGTTAACCCTTCATAAAATTGTGAAACCAATCTCCATGTTTCAAAACCATGATGAGGGCAAGTATTAAACAAGTCTCGATCCTAACATTGATAAAATGTTTCACCTAGTTTTTGAGTGAAAGTGATGATTTGTCTTTTGAAAGAGTTGGTTTTGTGAGATGGAAAAAACTTCTTTAAAAATTGTTGTTGCATTTCATCCCAAAAACGAATGGATCCTGACCTAAGATTTTATAGCCATGTTTTAGCTTTATCTTTTAATGAAAAGGGAAAAAGCTTTAATCTAATGGTATTCATACTAAAATTTAAGTTATTATAGGTGTTACAAACTTCTTCAAATTCTCTCAAATGCAAGTATGGATTTTCTAGATCTAAGCCATGAAAAGAAGGTAAAAGTTGAATAATACCTAGCTTAAAATTAAAATGAGATGTATCAGGAGGAAAAACTATGCATGAGGGTGCACTTGTTCTTGTGGGATTCATGTGGTCTCTAAGTGTTCTAACACGGTTATTCTCATTATTCTCATTATGAAGTTACTGGTTATCTTCTTTGGCCATATTTACTGAAAATGATGAGGATACCCTACAAAGTCTACCACTTAATGTACGTGACCAAAACACTCATACACATGTAGAAAGAGAATAAAAGGAAGAAGAAAACAAAACAAAAAGAAACAAAACAAAAAAACAAAGTTAGATACAAGAAAAGTGAAAATAAAAAATAAAATAAATACTATAATTTGTACAAGAATTTATCTCCCCAGCAACGGTGCCAAAAACTTGACACGACCAAAAGATTGATGTCTTCGCCCAAGCGCAGGAGTGTCGAAGTAATAAATAATCTTGCAAGACCGGGGTCGAACCACAGGGAGGTTAATTGTATAAATTATAGACAACAATAATACAACAACAATAATAACAATAACAATAGTAGTAGTAGTAGTAGTAGTAGTAGTAGTAGTACTAAATAAGAAGAAGTTGATGAGAACTTTGAGATGGAAGATTAATGTAAGGATTAAACAATTATAAAAACAAATGTCAAGGTTAGAGGATCCACTAATGGTATTTCAAACAAGTTAGTATAAACTCCACATACAAAGATGGTTCCAATCGGATGATTTGTCAGTAATAGATCATTATAAATTGTTAACATAATCATTTTAATTATCTTATTTAAGTAACACCAAACTTTTAAATATTGTCAGGAATTCATGATGCTAACTTATGTTAACAACAAATCAAGTTCCTTTCATAGCACAGGTGTAGGTAATACCATACGGTTGGGCTATGAGAGTGTCGAGCATTTGTTGTGCCATGTGCTATACAACACAAATCTAGATTAACCATTTAACAAGAAAGGTATTAAGAATTAGTAAGATAAAAAGATAAGACATGTTAATATTAAACATTAAGGTCCATGTTGAGTTCACACTATACTTATTCTTACACCATTAGTGTAACCTTTTCACCTTGATATAATAAACTTAGCTAAACATTATGAAGAAGAGAAACATAAATAAACAAAATAAGAACATAAATAAGATACAAGTTAACTAAGTAAAGGAAAGGAAATGAAAAGCATAAACAAGATATTAATGAAAGCAAAACTTAAGAATTACAAAAAATATATAAAGAGAGAGCAAGAGCAAGTTCTTGATCTAAACAATCAAACCCCTAAATGCATGGCAAATGCCTCTTTTTATAGGCCAAAATTTGAAACTATTGATTTGATGACTAATTGTTGAGTGGGTGTCCAACTCTTGACTTTGTGAAAATCCTTATCTTTTTGTATAAATAAAATGTCATTGCTAACATTAGAACTAGATTTACCTATACCTATGAAAGTTATAGAAAATTATCGTAGCTTTCCAATAACAAAAATTGAGGTCATTTGGACTTCTAGAACTTGAGATATGGCCTGAACACTAAACAGTGTTTGGGTTGCAGGACATATTCGGACTTCTCTGTTGTTGCTATAATTTGGACTTGAAAACGGTCTTTTTAGATCTTAGACTCCACATGAAAGTTGTAGGCCTATGTCTTACCAAATCTTTTGAAAAATTGGAGATCATTTAAACATCTAGAACTCAAGATATGACCCAATTATCAAACAGTGTTCCAGTTTGTACTGCACCAACATCTCTTTTCTAAGTTTGGCCCTCTTTTTGTCCTTTCAATTTCAATACTTAAACTCATCAATCAATCCTTTGATTTTAGTGATAGGCCTGCATTTAATATGAACATTTACCATAAATTAAAGGTATCTTATATTATTACGTATATTATTATAAAACATGCTTTAGTTAAGGAGTTATTGATACTTCAAGTACAAAATGATGATATAAAACCTTGATAAAAATGCACTTTTAAGTACTAATCACTTATATTATTAGATATGTTATTATAAATTAGTTAAGGAGTTATTGATACTTCAAGTGCAAAATGATGATATAAAACCTTGATAAAAATGCACTTTTAAGTACTAATCATTTACATTTCATGTAATAGCTTAGAACCTGCCCTTAGGATATGGACTCTCTAATAATTCATTTTGCATTAAGGTAGACTTGGTCAATAATCCTGACTCACATGATTTTTTGATCTAAAACCATGACTTTTTCAACAAAAAATTATGGATTAGCCCTTTGAATTGGTTAATACATATTAGATGTATATGTACATATAATTGCATTCATAAGCATACATGCATTCATGCTTTGAGATTTAAATGTCATGTGAGTATATCAAAAGGTTGGAATATAGGTCCTCAAAAAGCTCAAATCCATAAAGTTTACAACATCTGACTCCGAAAAAAAAAAAATAGAAGATGAAGAACACGTTCATCGTAATACCCACTTCTAAGAGGAGCTAGACTCCCTGAAGGCTAACATGACTCACATCACAAGCTCGCTTGAACAAACATCTCTCTAGTAAAGGCTCATCCAATCAGCCCATGACTTTTGTAATAATTCAACCTGAAGAAAGGATAGGAGGAGATACTCAGGACTCCTAGTGTAACACAGCCTTTGTACAATCCATAATACATGTACCGGCCCTAGCAGCCATTGACACATTCACCAGCTAGTCCTAGAAAATGAAGTATCCTGAGGACATTGACTATAATAATATAGTAGTAGTGGAAGCAAGAGTGAAGGCTATCGAGAGAGCAGACTTGTATGCCCCTGTATAAGCTGTAATAATGTGTTTAGTCCCAAATATTAATACACTTCTTTTAGGATAACTGGAGTGGGGCAGTAATAAATTAGTATATGAGGCTAGATAACATCAAGATACGAAGATGGAAAGACCTTGTGGATGCCTTCACTAAGCAATACAGATACAACATGGACATGGATCTAGACCAATCCAATCTTTTAGCATTAGAGAAAGAAAGACATGAATCAGTGCAAGAATATGATCAACGGTAGAAAGAGAAGGCTACTCAAGTTGATCCACCCCTATTGGAAAAAGAACAGTCAATCTATTCTCTAATACTTTCAAAAACCCTTATTTTGACCATCTAATTGGTGCTATAACCCAACACTTCACTAAAATAATGGTAGTGGCTAAGAAGCCATAAGCGACAGCTATAGTTAGCAATGTTCCCCCCTCAAGCTCTAGGTATTCTTTCTTCCTCGATAACTTGCGTGTTGTTTTTCTTGTCTTTTGATAAGGCATACAGGATGTGAATTAATTCTCATCTTGCTGCCTCCCTTTGATAGCAAAGAGAGGTGGTCTAGACCCTCATCCTATCCTAAAAAAAAAAAAAAGTTCAGCCTTTAGTTAGCCAAATCAGTTGAGCTGATCTTAGGCCTCGGGCCTAACCAGCCCAACTATTAGGCTAACGGTGTGTTTGCCAAACACACTTTAATGCCTTTCCCTTAGGTTTTAGTTTGTATTTATTTTAATGTTTAGCCAAACAAGCCTAATAAAAAGCTAAAAAATCTATAAAAAAAAATGTATAGATCTTTTTGAAATTTTTTGTAGGTTCCTTACGTGTTTTTCCGACAATTTTGTTGTATATTGGGTTGTAGACTTACATTCTAAAATATGGACCCAGTATTAAAAAAAACATGATTTATCTCAAAGATTTCGAAAATGTTTTGAAAAATATAAAAATTCCTCATTTCAGAAAAAACACAAAAAAAAAAATGTTTGTGTTTTTATGGATACGATCAAATCCTAAAGGTTTTTCATGCATGCTTTCTAAAAATAAATCGCAATTTATCATGTTTTAAATATACAAAATGGATATAATAACTAGTTTATAGTTATCCAATAGGGTTTGGCCAAAATACCACAAAAACCCATAAAAATTAATTTGTTATTTGGAATGTTAGGATTTAGCTTTAGACTTTATTATTTGGAGGTATAAAATCACACTATAAAGTATATCTTCAAATCGCTCCACCAAAAGAATTGATGTAGTGAGAGAAGCTCTCGGTTAGAGAGAGTAGGTTCCCCTTCATGGTGCAGCGTTTCTTTTCTCGGTGGCTACATTTCATCTCTTTCTTCTTGTCTTTCTGAAGTAATGATCCCTCTTTGCTTAATATAATACCTATGGAAAAATCTAAGAAGAAAGCTTCACTTTTTTGGTTTGCTCAGCGCGACTATCATTTACACTCTTCTCATCCTTCGGCTGGTTCCTCCTATGCAATTTGGGCTCATAATCAGTGCAAATCACCTGCCATGCAGGATCTGCCGACCCATGCCCTAGCCTCACCCCCACCAGCTCATACTAGAATTGACTCTAAAGGTGCATCTAGTTCTTATCATGGCGTTAGGGCTTGCAATAAGGGCAAATGCCTTGACATGCATGATACACAAGCTATTATTCATGCACCACCTTCTCTTGGTCCTTTTAGGCTTAATGAGGTTTGTCCTAATGGCTTCATGTATGAGAATCCCTTTGGTGCTCATCTCTTTGGGTCTCGTTCCCTCGGTCTTAACCTAGAGACTGTTAAAACCTATTCGGATGCTGATGTTGGTTCTTCCATTCCATCTGGCTTTGGGGGTGGTCACTCTCCTGGCTCAGAACTGAGTCCCTCAACCCCCCGTTCCTCTAAGGTTCCCTTTTTTCCTGGTGTTGACATTTAACTTCTCACGGTGGATGTTAGTGCTCCTCCTGTAGACCATGGTAGAGCCTCTATTGGCTTCCCATCATGTAATTCATTTGTAGACGCTTGAAGTGATTCTTCATCCTTAGTACATTATCTTGATTTTAAATGTGCTACATCCTATCACCTAATGGATGTTGATCTTGGCAATAATAAGGATTTGTGGAAACTTTGTCTAATTGGTTATGTTGCTGGGAAATTTCTGGGTTTTACTACTTTGAATAATCTCATTTCTAGCTCCTAAAAATGCAAAGCTAAGCTAACTATTCATGATTCTGGTTGGTTGATATATACCTTCTCCTCTGAAGCTGACAAGTTTGTCATCCTCAGTGGTGGCCCTTACTTTGTTTTTGGCCAACTGTTGGTCTTGAAAATTATGCCTGAAAATCTTGATTTCACTGCAACTGATATGACTAGGGTGCTGGTTTGGGTTAGATTTCCTAACCTCCCTCTTAAGTGTTGGTCCCCAACTTGTTTATCTAAAATTTTTAGTGTGATTGGCAAACCTATTTATTGTGATATGCTCACCGTTTTAATATCTCGGTTGTTGTATGCTAGAGTATTAATAGAGGTGGACTTGTTTGTGGATTTGCCAAATTCCATCAATCTTGTTTTGCCCAATGGTATACCTATATTGCAATTGGTTAAGTATGAGTCTCTCCTTCAATTCTACAAGCTTTGTCAGGTTCTTGGTCACATTGCTTCTATATGCACCAGTATTGGTAGTAACAAGCATTAAAAGTACACCCAGGAAGCTTCCACTCCTGCAAAGCCTCATCGACACGCTGGTAGTTCTAGCTCTATCCCTTCTATTGAAATTATTGTTGTAGAACAACAACAGGCATATAGTGGCACGTCCTATGGTGAGCCATGTATAGATTCGATATGTACTGAAGTGGCGGCAGTCGTGGATAGCTGGACTACATTCCCTAAGCGTAAGAAGGCTAAATATGCTAAAGTTGAGCCAGAAGACCATGCCTCCCCCCTCCTAGGTGTTGTGTCCTGTGCTTCTTCACAAATATTGCATGTTACTAATGATTATATGCAAGTTGTAGTTGTTGCTGCAGGAGGAGAGCAGGGATGTTGCTACTACAAATACTGGCTAGTATGCAAAGACTGCTGGTGAAGGCAGTGTGGTCTTGCAAAGGTTCGGCCTATGTCAGGCAAGAGGCCACTTGGTTTTGTTGTTGTTCCGTGTAGTCATGTTTTGGTTTTATAGAATTTTTGTATGTGGATTTAATACTTTGTCAATGGAGCTTATTCCTTCTTACTTGGTGTTTATCATACCCTTAAACTTGCTGGTCTCCAGCTTTGTTTCTCTTTGGTTGCTGTTACATGCAGAGTTGTGCATGTAAGTTTGTTGTGCATTGGGTTGTTCCTAGTGGATCATCCTGTTGTGGTCCTAGTGGAAGTTGGGTTGAAGTTTTTTAGTTTGTTAAAGTAGCACACGGCTTGTATTGCTCCTTTTGTTGCTTAGTCAGTTGTTATATGCTAGCTTTTGCTGGCCTATTATATGTTGTCTTGCTCCTGTCTATTACTGCTTATGCAGGTTTTGCTTCTACTGCTCCTACTGCTGGAGTGGTTGTTGTTGCTTCTATATGTAGCCTGTGCTTCTTGTATATAGTTGGTAATCTATACTACTTGCTTATGGGTTGTTTCTTGTTGCTGATGTTGGTTTACTGGAGTTGGGCTCTCATTTCTACCTTTTGTAATTTGGTCGGCTTAGTTCTTATTGTTCGTCATGGATGATTGCTTTTCAGAAGAAAAGCCTTGTTGTTGTCTATTGACATGCATCCAGTTATTACTGGCTGGTGCATGCTACTCTAGGCTATCATTGGCTGCTAGTTTGTTTTGTATGCTTTATTGCCATATGGCGTTATGCTTGTTCTAGGGAGCCTGTTTTCTTTGACTGTACATGTATGTTAGTCTCCAGCCTAGTTTCATTTTGATCTATAAAATTTCTTACATTCGATAAAAAAACATATTAAAGATATAAAAAAGAAAATAAATGTTTAGGGCTTCAGAACGATTAGAATTTAACCCAATAAGATAGAAATGTTTCTCAAAATGGCTGAACCATTTTTCATATTGCAAAATTTAACATTTTTTACCAAAAACCTTTTCTTCTTCCATCTTATTAATACTTCTTTTCACCATTTTTTTTCATACCATTACACTATAATTCCAATGATTTTATTATTTATTATTTTTATTTTATTTATCCCAGGGTTTACATATAGATAGAGGCTCATTGTTACAAGGAGAATGAGTGCATTAAAGGTGGAGTTGCTAGGCTCACAAATCTACTCGAACAAGCACTGAGATCCAAATCTGGAAGAGGGTCATCTACTCAGCCTATTATTGTAGCTCTGCTCGCACCCACACTTATAGAGGAAAATATCTCATTGTCAAAATCTCATCTTACTAATATCTCATCTGCTCAGCCTACTCTACAATCAATATGGATCCAATTGTTCAAAAATCCCTAAAAGTTAGGGCATTTGGTGGAGAAGTTGAGTATGATAAGTTCACATTTTTTCCATGGAATTTCAGGGTGAGTGGTTCAATGATAGAGCCTCAGCATACTCCCCTAACACAAGCTCCAATCTTTATTGACTTAATTGCTAATGAGTCTCTGAAAGTGAAAGTGTTGGAAAATGCTGAATTTGATAAAATAGCTACTTGAAAAAAAGGTTGAGAACAATTGAAAGGGTGGGTCTCTACTATGTAGCAAAATATGATGAAATGTACCTAGTCTCTAATGTGGTTATCCTAAAAATATTCAGAGTACCATTAAGAACACTGGAACCCAATGTCTAGTGACTTGTCTCAAGATGTATTACAGTAAAATGGTTAAGGTGATAAATAATGAGAAACTGTTAATTCATTTCATTCAAGGTAGTATGAGTAATGTTGCTTTAAGTTGGTACATGTGGTTGGATAACATTGAGATTATAAAGTTGAGGGACTTGACAGACTCCTTCATCAAGTAGTATAGGATAGAATGAGCCTGCAAGCCATGGGAATAGGGGATAATGAGTCTATCGAATAGTATGCTCAAAGATGGCATGAAGTAATTACTCAAGTGAATCCTCTACTACTAGAAAAGAAAAGGGTCAGTTTGTTATCTAACACTCTTTAGCCACTTTATTTTGAGTATCTTGTTGTCAATATACCCCAATGTTTTGCTAATTTATTGATTTGTGGCTGAGAAGATTGAGCTAGCCATCACAATGGGGAAAATTAGAGGTCCAACCATAGGTTCTAAAGTAATGGTGAGAGATGAATCAGAAGATGGATCTCAGGTAAGGAATCTTAGTCATTTTGTCCAGCCAGGTCTCGTTGTATCCTCAATTACTTAAATGTATTTGTCAAAGATTGACATACATATACCATTTGAGTTTGTGTACCAACATCTTCTAAACTTTAGATTTGTTACCCTAACTCCATCAAATCCCATAAAACCACCATTTTCTAAGGGTATAATCGAAATGAGAGATGTGAATAGTTACAAGAGCTTCAAGTATAAAATTTAAAGGTTGGTAAGCAAAGGGCAAATTGAGTTTGTGAAGGATAGTGTCATCTACCATATTATCACTTGATTATCATGAGTGTTGTGATGTGTACGACGTTGAATGGTGTAGCTACCTTTTGGAATTGACAGGTGTGTTGGGTTTAATCATAAAGGTATGATTCAAGGGAGTCACCACTTAATATCATGGTCACTAGGAAACCTATGGTCTATAAAAGTCTGGGTAAGAGGACTAGTTGTGTAAGGGGATAAGGCATCACCCCTAATGCACCCTACCTA
Organism: Populus alba; assembly: GCF_005239225.2. Lineage (NCBI taxonomy): Eukaryota > Viridiplantae > Streptophyta > Magnoliopsida > Malpighiales > Salicaceae > Populus > Populus alba. Next base: position 11,714,467 of record NC_133298.1, read on the forward strand.
AGGTAAGTTTCTTTGTTGATTGATTGTTATTATAAGTTTTATTTCTATTCATTGGTCTCATCTAAGGTTTAAGATAGATCTCTCATCATAAGAAAGTCACTATCTTATCAGGTTAAAATGGTAGATTATGTCGTTCAGCTATTAACTGATAGAGGCAATCATGGTGGGAGATAGTGCAATCAAGGAGAGCCGCGAGGTTATGAACTTAGGGAGATTTTAGAATTGAATTTGAGAATCAGTTCTACTCATAGTATCCTTGTAAAATAAAGGAATGTGAGTGTTTAGCATTGAGGCAGGGTGATATGTTTTTATTGCAATATAAAAGGAGGTTTAATGACTTATAAATGTTCACCGCACATTATATGCCTTCTGAGCAAAAGATGATTTAGAAATTCAGAGATGGACTTAGGCAAGAATTGAAACAGGGATTGATAGCCCTATAATTATAAATGATGAAGGATTTGATAGAGGCAACTCAGGCTTTGAAGGCATGTATTATTAAGGGTCGGCAGGACCAACCAAGGGGTGGAAAAAGATAGGATGTTAACTATTTCATGGGTAAACCTCCCAGGCCTTCCCATTTTAAGAAGGGAAAAAGTATACAGTACAATCAGTTTAAGAAGAGAGGAGGAGACATCAGTTAGATCAGGTCAGTTGTTGGATTTTATCAAATTATAGGTGGAGGATCAGTTGGTGGATAATCAAATGTTAAAGGTAATTATATTGGAGGAGTTTCAAAGCAGAAGACCATTACTTATCCACTCTATGTCAAATGTGAGCAACGACATCCTAGAGATTGCTCTATATCATTAGAGTAATGCTACATTTATAGGCAAGATAGGCATAAATGGCGAGATTACCCCTATTTAGGTTGGGTATGGTACTATTACAATGAGCATGGGCATTTTAAGAAGGATTGTCTTGAGAGAACTGAGTATGTTTAGGGAAAGAGACAACAAACACAAAATTATTAGCAGTCAGTCACTATCAATAGACCTACCAGACTAATGCAGTCTGGGATTAGTGGAGATCAAGGTCGACCTCGAGGACAAGGAGAGAGGACCCAGGGCATAATGTTTCACATGACCCAGGAGGATGTATGGACTTCTATAGATGTAGTAGTATGTACTTTGTTATTAGAAAATCAATACGTGCATGTTTTGATAGATCCAAGTGCTACATACTCTTTTGTGGTAAGAAAAACTGAAAATAAACTGAAAAAAGCAACTAAGTTAAAAAAAAAAGGGGTTTTTGATTAGCACATCTTTAAGGGATGCAGTGTATGTAGAAAATTTGTATAAAGAAGTTAAAATTTATATTAAGATATATTATATGGAAGTAACTGTGAGGTCGATTGAATTACATGATTTTGACTTAATTCTAGGAATGGATTTGTTAAGTAGCCATATAACATAAATAGATTGCTTTTCAAAAATAATGACTATACAAGGATCAGATGGGAAAAGGATAACTTTAGGGGTGAGAGAAATGTCATGCCAAATTGTGTGATTTTGGCCATGACAACTAGTAAGCTTATGAGAAAAGGGTGTGTGGCTTATTTAGCTCGCATAATAGATTCTACAAAAAATAGGGTAAAGTTGAATAATATTCTTATCATGAGAGAGTTTTTGGATGTGTTTCTAGAAGAATTGTCAAGGCTACCCCTATAAATGGAAGTGGAAGTCTCGATTGATATATTGTCAAGTATCTCTCCTATAACTCAAACACCATTTAGAATAGCAGCAACAAAAGTGGTTAAGTTGAAAGTTCAATTGCAAGAATTACTACAAAGAGGTTCATACACTGAGTAATTCACCCTAGGAAGCTTCAGTTCTATTTGTGATAAGAGAGAGAGAGAGAGAGAGAGTGACGGGACATTTAGGATCTGCATGGACTATGGATAGTTGAATACGATAACATTGAAGAACAAGTATTCACTTCAACAGGTAGATGATTTGTTTGACTAGTTAAAAGGGGTCAGGGTGTTTTCAAAAATAGATCTGAGATCAGGGTATTACTAATTAAGGATCATGGAGCAGGATGTACCAAAAACTGACTTCAATACTTGTTATGGTCACTATGAGTTCCCAGTAATGTCCTTTAGATTGACAAATGGGTGACAATGTTTATAAACTTGATGAATTGGGTTTTTTTACCTTACTTGGATAAGTTTATGGTGGTGTTTATAGATAGAATTTTAGTCTATTTTGACTCTTATTTGAAGCATGAACAACACTTGAGATAGGTGCTGCAGACCCTTAATGATCATTAATTGTATGTCAAATTTAGTAAACGTGAATTTTGGATGAAAGAGGTGGTTTTTCTAGGGCATTTTATATTTGCAGAGGGAATATTTGTAGACCCAATGAAGGTTGAAGCAGTATTGAAATGGAAAAAGCCTATAAATGTAATAGGAATCTGTAGTTTCCTAGGATTTACAGGGTATTATAGGAGGTTTGTTGAGGGTTTTTAGACTATAGCAACTCCATTGACTTGGTTGATTAGAAAGGAGACAAAATAGGAGTAGTCAAGTGTGAAGAAAGTTTCCAGGAATTGAAGACAATATTAACTATCACCCTAATATTGATACTTTCTTTGAGAATAAAGGGATTTATGGTCTATAATGACGCATCCAAAAGGGACTTGGTTGTGTTTTAATGAAACATGGAAAAGTCATCGCTTATGCCTCAAGACAATTGGAGTCTCATAAAGTCAATTATCATGTTCATGATCTAAAGTTAGTTGTGGTGGTATATACATCATGGGTGTGAAGACATTACTTGTATGGATCTCAGGTTCAGATCTTTATGGACCATAAAATTTTAAGGTATTTAATTACACAAAAGGAGTTGAATATGCAACAAATAAGGTGCATATAATTAACTAAGGACTTTGATTGTGTAATAAATTATCACCCTTAGAAGGCTAATATGGTTACAAATACCCTTAGTTGTAATAACAAGGCAGTAATGGAGACAATGGAGGAGGGTGATGAAAGGTAATTAATAGAGTTGAAAAATATTTATGCTAAAGTTGAGGTTAGGCCTAAGGGTTCATTGTTGGCTCAATTAAGGGTGTGATCTGTGTTACGAGACAATTTTAGAGGTGCAACAAAGGACACTAAAGTGAAAAAAAATTAAGAGATAAGGTGAAACTAGGGGTTAAGACATTTTTCAAGTCTTGGATGGATAATGAGATGGTAATGATGGGTAGATGAATATATATGCCTAATGATAAAGATTTGAAAGAGGAGGTTCTAAGAGAAGCCCATTAATCAAAATTTGTGGTGCATCAAGTTATATGACCAAAAAGGAAATTTATGGTACTAAGATGTATAGGGACCTAAAGGAATTATATGTTGGCCAAGCATGAAGAAGGAAATTGTTGAATTTATGACCAAATATGGAGTTTGCCAGCAAATAAAGGTGGAGCATTAAAAACCAGATAAACCTCTCTAACACTTTTTTTGCCCATGAAAATGATAGATTCAATAGATAAGTTAGCCAAATTGTATGTGAATGAAGTGGTGAGACTACATAGGGTACAAGTATCAATTATTTCTAATCGAGACCCTAGATTCACTTCATGGTTATGGCCCAGTATTCAACATGCTCTAGGGATAAAGGTAAATTTGAGCACAACCTTTCATCCATAGTTGAATGGGAAATAAAAAAGAACGATCCAGACTCTAAAAGATTTACTAAGGACCTGTATATTGGAATTTGAGGTAATTGGGAAGAACACCTACCACTAGTGGTGTTCACCTATAACAATAGTTATCAATCTATAATAGGGATGGCCTACTATAAAGCATTGTATGTGTTTTAAAGACGGTAAATCTTAAATATTAAAAGATCAGGGGCTTGAATTCAAATTTTCAAAACTTCAAGGACCAAATTAAAAATGGCCATTATTAGTCCAAAATGGCACTGCTTCAAACATGCATTGTTCTTCTTCTTCTTCCTTGGATGCTAAAAGCTCACTTGCAAAGAAGGAAAGGAAATTGTGAAACATTGGCATCCCAGTCCAACCAAAACTCAAATAGAAAGTCTTATCTTCATGAAGATCGCAACCTCAGGGAGATAAGGTTGAATTTCTCATGCCCTCATAAAAGAGAGTCTAACATGAATTTATCATGCCCTTAACACGATCAAAAGATTGATGTCTTATCCCAAATGCAGGAGTGTCGAGGTAATAAATAACCCGGCAAGACCAGGGTCGAACCACAGGGAAGTTAACTATATAATTTACAAATAACAATAATAATAATAATAATAATAATAAGTTAAAGATGACTTTGAGATTTAAGATTAATGTGAAGATTAATCAAAGATAAAAGCAATTGTTAAGGTTATAGGATCCACTAATAGTATTAAAAATAAGTATAGTATAAACTCTTTTTATTAATCAACTGGAAACCACACACAAAGAAGGTTTCAATCAGATGAATTATCCTTTATAGTTCATTATAAAATTTTAACATGATCATATTAATTATCTTATTTTAGTAACACCATACTTTTAAATATTGTCAGGAATTCATAATGTTAACTTATATTAACAACAAATCAAGTTTCTTTCATAGCACAGGTGTAAGTTATACTATATGGTTGGCTATGAAAGTGCCAAGCATTTGCAGTACCAAGTGTTATACAACACAAATCTATATTAACCATTTAACAAGCAAGGTATTAAGAATTAGTAAGATAAAAAGATAAGACATGTTAATAACAAACTTTCTTGGATATAAACATTGAAGTCCATGTTGAGTTTATATTATACATATTCTAACACCATTAGTGAAACCTTTTCACCTTGATATAATAAACTTAGCTAAACATAATGAAGAAGATAAACATAAATAAACAACATAAGAACATAAGTATAGTAAAGAAAATGAAAAGCATAAACAAGAGATTAAGGAAAATATAGCATGAAATAAAACTTAAACATTACAAAAATATAAAGAGAGAAATAAAGAGCATGATCTTGATCTGAACAACCAAGATGCCTCAATGCATCACAAATGCCTCCTTTTATAGGCCAAAATTTGGAACTATTGATCTGATGACTAATTGTTGAGTGGGTGGCCACATCTTGACTTGGTAACAATCCTTATCTTCTTATCTGAACAAAACATCATTGATAACATCCAAATTTGAACCACCTGTACTGATGAAAGTTCTAGGAAATTATCTCATATTTCTAAGAAAAAATAATTGAGGTTATTTGGACTTCTAGAACTCGAGATATGAGTTGAATACTAAACAGTGTCTAGGCTGCAGGAAAGATTCGTACTTCTCCGTTGTTGCTATAATTTGGACTTGAAAACGGTATTTTTAAATCTTGGACTCCACATTAAAGTTTTATGTATATATCTTATCTTTACATCCATATAAAGCAGACCTAAATCCAAGATCTATAGCTCCAGATATGACCCAATTACCGAACAGTGTTCTAGTTTGGACTGAACCAGCATCTCTTTTCTAAGTTTGGCCCCCTCTTTGTCCTTTCAATTTTAGTTCTTAAACTCATCAATCAATCCTTTCATTTATGTGATAGTCCTGCATTTAAGATGAACATTTACCACAAATGAAAGGTATCTTATATTATTAGATATGTTATTATAAAACATGTTTTAGTTAAGGAGTTATTGATACTTCAAGTGTAAAATGATGATATAAAACCTTGATAAAAATGCACTTTTAAGTACTAATCAGCCCTCATAAAAGGGATTCTTATCTTCATGAAGATCACAACCCCGAGGAGATAAGGATGAATTTCCCAATTCGACTAAAACACAATGTCCCCATGCCATATCATGGTCCTCGGGAGATAAGCAACAGGGAAGCCTATAAAAGGCAAATGACGAAAAAAAAAAAAGTAGAGAAAGAACGAGAGTGAGAAAACCATAGACATGTAAACACCAAAGAGAAGGAAGAAAGAAAAAACAAAGGAAGGGTAGAAACATAGAGGGGGAAGCACCAATCGGCCAAGAGACCGTCACTTTGCATCTTCGTCTGCAGCAGCACACCCAGGTAAGAATTCTTCCTCCTACTCGTTTAATTCATTTCTAAGTTGGAAAAATAGTGTGAACATAATTATAATTACATTCACACTGTGCAGAGCACGCGTGACTTAGTTCAAACATGCTTGTTACTGGGGCTGTTTACTGGTCTAAACTAGTAACAGGGCTTGTTACTAGTCTAAACTAGTAACCGAGCCAAGCTAGCTGGGTCCAGCCCATCCTGTACAACCAGGCTATCAAGCCCAGTTAAAAATAAGAGAGTGTGCCAGGTCTAGGCCATAGGCCCAACCGACCCAAATTGTGTTTACTAAGGGTGTGTTTGGCAAAACACACCCTTATGCCTTGGCCATAATTTTTATTCCCATTATAGTTTGATATTTGGCCAAATGAGCCCCTTTTTTATATCAGAAAATTTCAAAAATATTTGGGGATTTTCATTGATTTATTTGCGGGCCCCTTGCACTTTGATTTATTTTTTTTCTTTGTGTTTTGTATTTTTTTGTTTTTAGCTATATGCTTAATCTATGAACTTTTACTATTACATGTAAATTTGTTGTGCAATATTTTTTTTTTATTTCCATCTAAAAATGGCAAATAATAATAAAGGATAAACAAAAAGAAAATTGCATAGAAAAACTCTTCTTCAAATTCAAATTTTTTTGCAAAATTATTCACTAACACTAGAGTTAGTAATATCATAACTTTTTGGATTTGTGCAATATTTACCAACACCAGAGTTGGAAATATTTGTATGAACTATTCACTGATGCTAGAGTTAGGAACATAATAGTAAGAATAAAAAAAAGGAGAAAAAGTAAAAGGAGAACATATTCTTAGCAATTTTAGACAAAACCAACAATGCAACCTGTCTCATGTAAGATGCTTAAGAGGTAATAACATCTTCCCTTTCGCGTAACCAGTCTCATACCATTATAATCTATGTTGACCGATTAGGATTCCTAGTGACCATAATACTAAGTGGTGACTCCTTGAACTAGACCTTTCCCCCAAAAAAATAAGATGCCAGATATATATTCTTTTTCCGTGAGATTTAATTTCTAATCTGTCACCGCGATGTCCGGGTGTGGCAATATGGTAGGACATGTCAAACCCTTGTTTTTTAGGAAGAAATTAGTGATAAGTGGATGGGACCAAAATTAGTGCAAATCACTTTGAAAAAAATGAAAATCATAAGAGACAGAATGAAGGCGGTCGAAGATAGATAAAAGAGTTATACAAATGTCAGAAAAAGATCTTTTGAATTTAAAGTTAGAGATATGGTGTACTTGCAGGTCGCACCTTAGAAACATATGTTGTGATTTGGCATGAAGGGAAAATTGGCACCAAGGTATATTGGGCCTTTTAAAGTGTTAGAGAAAATTGAACCGGTGGCATATAAGTTAGCTTTACCTCCACATATAGCCAAGATACATAATGTATTCCATGTTTTGTTATTATAAAAACTAACGTAGACCCTTCTAAAGTGTTGCCACAATCTTCATAAGAAGTTAAAGAAGATTTGACTATGGTGGCAAAACCAGTAAAAATTTTGGATCAAAGCAAAAAAGAGTTAAGGAATAAAAAGATTCTTATGGTAAAAGTGTTATGGAAGAGTTCTCAAGTCAAGGAAGAAACTTGGGAAATGGAATCACAAATAAAGAAAAAGTATCCAAAGTTATTCCCCGGTACACATATGAATTAAATTTTGAGGATGGTGGCAAAATTTACAGCAAGAGGCACTCCAACAGCCTTATTATAATTCTTTGCTTTCTAATCCATCCTTACACTGTGTTCAATGAGATGGTATTTGGATGCAAAGTGGACGAATCCTCTTGAGTCCCACTTCGTCCCTATTGCCTGTTGTCTTGGCCGATGGTCACTATTCTCCTTCAGGTGGACATTTTGGATACCTGAAGACTCTCTCCCGTATTTCAGCAAGTTTTGTTTGGCCTGGCATTCGCACATCTGTCAAAACTTTTATTCGGGAGTGTGAAGTGTGTCAACGTTGCAAGCATGAGACCCTTTGGCCGGCCGGTTTGCTTCAACCCCTGCCCATTCCACAGCGAATATGGACAGATATATCCATGGATTTTGCCGAAGGATTGCCGCTATCACAGGGTTACAATGTAATTATGGTTGTGGTGGATCGCCTCTCCAAATATGCCCATTTTGTGCCCCTGAAACATCCCTATACAGCAGCATCAATAGCCAAATGTTTCCTCAATAATGTGGTGAAATTACATGGGATGCCTCTTTCCATTGCTAGTGATCGTGACAAAATTTTCATTAGTTCTTTTTGGAAATCTCTATTCAAATTACACGGCACAACACTATGTTACAGTTCCAGCTATCATCCTCAATCCGACAGCCAAACTGAGGTGGTAAATCGCACCCTTGAGCAGTATTTACGTTGCTTCTCTTCTGACCATCCCAAAGGCTGGATGGAATGACTTGCTGATTAGTACATAAAAGTGCATGTTTATCAAGGTTTTATATCATCATTTTGCACTTGAAGTATCAATAACTCCTTAACTAAAGCATGTTTCATAATAACAAGTTTGATACTATAAGATACCTTAATTTATGGTAAATGTTCATCTTAAATGCAGGCCTATCACATAAATAAAAAGATTGGATGATGAGTTTAAGTATTGAAAGTGAAAGGACAAAGAGATGGCCAAACTTAGAAAAGAGATGTTGGTGCAGTCCAAACCGGAACATTGCTCGGTAATTGGATCATATCTAGAGCTCTAGATCTCGGATTTAGGTCCATTTTATATGGATGGAAAAGTAAGACAAAGGCCTACAACTTTCATGCGGAGCCCAAGATTTCAAAAGGCCGTTTTGAAGTCCAAATTGAAGGAACAACGAAGAAGTCCGAAGCTGTCCTGCAGCCCAGACACTATTTAGTGTTCAGCCCATATCTTGAGTTCTAGAAGTCCAAATGACCTCATATTTTTTTTGTTGGAAAGCTGAGATAATTTCCTAGAACATGCCTGAGGATTCTAGGAAAATTATGATGTTAGCAATGACGTTTTGTTCAGACAAGAAGATAAGAATTGTCACCAAGTCAAGATGTGGCCACCCACTCATCAATTAGTCAACAAATCAATAGTTTCAAATTTTGGCCTATAAAATGAGGCACTTACCATGTATTGAGGCATCTTGGTTTTTAGATCAAGATCATGCTCTTGCTTTCTCTCTTTGTATTGCTTATGTTTTGCTTTCATTAATATCAAGTTTATCCACTTCATTTCCTTTCCTTTACTTAGTTAACTTTTTTCTCATTTATGTTCTTATCTTGTTCATTTATGTTTCTTTCTTTCATTATGTTTAGCTAAGTTAATTATGTCAAGGTGAAAAGGGTACACTAATGGTGTAAGAACAAGTATAATATAAACTTAACATGGACCTTAACATTGGATACTAACATGTTTTATATTTGTTATCTTGTTCACTTTTAATACTTTACTTGTTAAATGGTTAATCTAGATTTATGTTGTATAACACTTGGTACAACAAATACTTGGTACTTTCATAACCCATACTGTATGGTATTACCGACACCTGAGCTATGAAAGAAACTTGATTTGTTGTTAACATAAGTTATAATCATGAATGTCTGCCAACATTTACAAGTATTAGCTTTATTCGAATAAGATAACTAATGTAATCATGTTAACAATTTATAATCTGATTGGAACCTCCTTTATGTGTGGTTTCCAATTGAATAATAAGAGTTTATACTATACTTGTTTGAAGTACCATTAGTGGATCCTCTAACCTTGACATTTATTTTTATCGTTGTTTAATCCTTACATTAATCTTTCATCTCAAAGTTCTCATTAATTTCTTCATCTTCTTCTTCTTCTTTTATTATTATTATTATTATTATTATTATTATTTGCATTCTGTTTATATTATATAATATATCTCTTTGATCTTTTCATAAACTCAGTATATAGGCTGGAAACCTGTGACCCGATCTTTTAGATCATTCTCAGGTATAACAACGCCACGTACTGAGTATTATTATTATTGTTGTTGTTGTTGTTGTTGTTGTTATTGTTGTCTTGTTATTTATAATTTATACAATTAACCTCTCTATGGTTTGACCCCGGTCTTGCCGGGTTATTTATTACTTCAACACTCCTGCACTTGGGAAAAGACATCAAGCTTTTGGTTGTGTCAAGTTTTTGGCGCCGTTGCCGGGGAGGTAAATTCTTGTATAAATTATAATATTTAATTTGTTTTCTCTTTTCACTTTTCATTTTATCTAACTTTTGTTTTCTTTGTTTTGTTTTATTTCTTTTTCTTCTATTTTCTTTTCTTCCTTTTATTGTCTTCTTACACGTGCATGAGAGTTTGGTCACATACATTAAGTGGTCGACTTTGTAGGGTATCCTCATCATTTTCAGAAAATATGGCCGAAGAAGATAATCAATCGCTTCATAATGAGAATAATGAGAATAACCGTATGAGAACACTTAGAGACCACATGAATCCCACAAGAATAAGTGCACCCTCATGCATAGTTTTCCCTCCTGATGCATCTTATTTTAATTTTAAGCCAGACATTATTCAACTTTTACCATCTTTTCATGGCTTAGACTTAGAAAATCCATACTTGCATTTAAAGGAATTTGAGGAGGTCTGTAATACCTATAATGACTCAAATTGTAGCATGAACACCATTAGATTAAAGCTTTTTCCTTTTTCATTAAAAGATAAAGCTAAAACATGGCTACAAAATTTGAGACCAGGATCTATTCGTGCTTGGGATGAAATGCAACAACAATTTTTAAAAAAGTTTTTTCCGTCTCACAGAACAAACTCTTTCAAAAGATAAATCATCACTTTCACTTAAAAACCAAGCGAAACATTTTACCAATGTTGAGATAGGTATCGAGATTTGCTTAATACTTGCCCTCATCATGGTTTTGAAACATGGAGATTGGTTTCACATTTTTAAGAAGGTTTAACACCGAGAGATAGGCAAATGGTTGAATTGATGTGCAATCGAACTTTCGAAGATAAAGACCCTAATGAAGCAATGAAGTACCTAGACTTGCTAGTCAAAAATGCTCAAAATTGGGACACCACGGGTACTTATGAGGCACCAAGTAAAACTCAACCTCATACATCTAGTGGAGGTATGCACAACCTTAGGGAAGATCATGACCTCCAAGCCAAGTTTGCATCTTTAGCTAGAAAAGTCGAAGCTCTTGAATTGAAAAAGAGTGGTCAATTAAAATATGTTCAAGACATTATGTGTCAAATCTGTGAAACCAAGGAACACTCAACAAATGATTGTCCAACTTTGCCTTCTTTTAGGGAATGCCTCCATGAACAAGCCCATGCTTTAAACAGTTTCCAAAGACCCAACCATAACCCATACTCACAAACGTATAACCCTGGTTGGAGAAATCACCCAAATTTTAGTTGGAAGAGTGATAGCAACAATGCATAAACTTCATAGCCACCGTTTCAAGCACACCATAATTTTCAAAATTCTCATGGATATGCACCTCCTTATGCTCCACCTCCTAGAAGAAATCTTGAGGAAACATTGCATGCATTCATTGAAAAGCAAGAGACAATCAACACTCAACTTGCTCAAAGCATGACAGATTTTAAAGATGCTCTTGCAAAATTAACATCTGCTCTCAGTTTCCAAGAGAAAGGTAAGTTTCCATCTCAACCACAACAAAATTCAAAGGGGCAATACAATGCAAATGCAAGTGGTTCTGGAAGCCAACATATGGATCAAGTCAAATCAGTCATCACTCTTCGTAGTGGTAAGGTTATTGAAAAACTCATTCTTGAACCTTGTGAGAAAGATGATGAGTCTATCTCTGAGGGTAAGGAATGGGTTGAACCTGAACATTGCAAAGAGAAGGCTGATTCCGCGCCAGCACTTCCATTTCCTCATGCCATGACCAAACAAAGGAAAGTCAATCACAACTCTGAAATCGTTGACACTTTCAAACAGGTAAGGATCAATATACCTTTGTTGGATTTTCAAGATTGACAACAGATTCGAAATCTGACATCACACCAATCGATGACTATTTTCTCGATGAATCTTTACTTTCCATTTCTACGATGCCTTGGTTTGCTAATATTGTTAATTTTCTTGTTTCGGGACAATTGCCAGCTCATTGGAGTACCCAATACAAAAGAAAGTTCTTGAATGAAGTGAAGAACTTTTATTGGGATGACCCTTATTTATTCAAATATTGTCTTGATCAAATATTTCGAAGATGCATTCCTGACAATGAGGTAAGTAGTGTCATTAAATTTTGTCATTCTGAGGCATGTGGGGGTCATTTCTCATCAAGAAAGACAACTGTAAAAATCTTATATAGTGAATTTTATTGGCCCACCATGTTCAAAGACTCACATGCATTCTGCAAGACTTATGAAAATTGTCAAAAGTTGGCATCTATTTCAAAACGTCACATGATGTCTTTAAATCCTATTCTTGTCATTGAGATCTTTGACTGTTGGGGTATAGATTTCATGGGTCCATTTCCTCTATCATTTGGTTCCGTGTACATATTAGTCGCAGTAGATTATGTTTCAAAATGGATAGAGGAAATTCCAAGTCGAAACAATGATCACAAAATAGTGATAAAGTTTTTGAAAGACAATATTTTGAGTCGATTTGGAATCCCTCAAGCCATAATAAGTGATGGTGGAACACATTTCTGCAACAAGCCATTTGCTTCTTTAATGAAGAAATATGGCATCACACACAAAGTTGCCACCCCTTATCACCCTCAGACAAGTGGACAAGTAGAGCTTGCTAATAGGGAGATCAAACAGATCTTGGAGAAAACGGTGAACCCTAATCGGAAAGACTGGTCTTTAAGACTTAATGATGCACTTTGGGCTTATCGAATTGCATATAAAACATCATTAGGTATGTCACCTTATAGACTAGTCTATGGAAAACCTTGTCACTTGCCTGTGGAAATTGAACATAAAGCTTATTGGGCTATTAAAGCTTTCAATTCAAACATTGATGATGCTAGTCAGCTGCGAAAATTGCAAATAAATGAGCTTGAGGAAATAAGAAATGATGCATATGACAATTCAAGAATTCATAAAGCAAGAATCAAAGAGTTTCATGACAAGAAAATACTGAGAAAAACATTCAATGTTGGTCAAAAAGTCTTGCTTTATAATTCTCGACTCCATTTATTTCCTGGAAAACTAAGATCAAGATGGAGCGGTCCTTTTATTGTGAAACATGTGTATCCATATGGGGCCTGTGATATCGAGAATCCAAAGAATGGCAATGTTTTCAAGGTAAATGGGCATCGGTTGAAAGTTTATTTTGAGAATTTTTCAGTTGAAAATGACTCTACTGAATTGAGTGATCCTATATATAAAGATTGATTCTTTTTCTCACATTGTTTTGTGTTTGTTTTGGTGTATTTTTTGTTTTGCTAGTTTCTCTCACCCCGGTCAAATGGCGGATAACGGTACTTCGTGACTCTTAAGTCGATTCTTTCAGTTTCCCATGATAACTGATATCTGTGTATATATTTATACAATTCTTAGCTTTTTCTCTCTTCTTTGAATCTCTTCTCTAATTCTCTTTTGAAAATGGACACCACTTTTAAAAAATTGAAAAGGTATTTTCTCGCTCTGCCACCAAATGCGATTACAAAAATTTACCGTGCTAGGTGTGAAAGATTGAGGTTGTTAATGAACCATGGAATTCCTGAAGATATTCGTTGGCTGATTGAAGCAAAGGTCTGATTATCAGGTGAGTCCTCCAATTCTTTCATTTCACACATGCCTGGAACAAGTAAAAGCACTTTTGTAAAGAAACGTCGTGCAAAACGACTGAAAGTCTGTCACAGATGTGCCAGATGGACTTGTAATGCGACATGTCGTTCTTTAGGAATGGTATCTGTAAACTGTGAAATAAAATACAATTCATTAAGGATGGCCTGAGTAAGGGGTCTTTAGATAATCTTTTGTTAACCCTTGAGACGCATCCTAGTGGAGATGTGCATCGTGTAATTCATGATTTATGGCCACAATTCCATAAAGAACATGATCGACTTAGTCTTGGGAATCTGACTAAAAAAGACCATGTTTGCCAGTTTTTAAGAAAACTGGATGGGAAGCCTATCCCCGACCCATAGAGGGCGTTTAAGCCGTTCTTGGACGTAAAACCAAGGGAAGATGTGAGCCACAATCACAACTACCTGTACATACATGCTTTGTCAAAATAAATAAATAAAGAGAGAGAGTGTGAGACTACAGTTGGCCTATATATAGGTGGTATGATTGCATTTTCACTTTTTCATCTATAAATTCTTCTCTTCCTTCCCTTCATTTCTACTCATCCCATACATTCATCAAATATAGAAGTGTGTAGAAATGGCAGGTTCCTCAAGTCATCACATAAGAAATATTTGTGTTTTCGGTGGATCCAGCCCTGGGAAAGAAAAAGAGTTTTTAGAATCAGCAAATCATCTTGGTCAAGTACTAGCTGAAAGAAAGATTCATTTAGTGTATGGGGAGGCAGCCTTGGGTTAATGGGAGGTGTGTCAATAGCTGCATTTTTAGGAGGCAGTCAAGTTTTGGGGGTTGTCCCCAAAGCTTTAGCAAATAGGGATATCATTGGAAAAACAATTGGAGAGGAACTACAAGTCCCAACAATGTCTGATCGATTGAACGCCATGTTTAGCCATGATGATGCCTTCATTTCCTTACCAGGTGGTCTGGGCACATTGGAAGAGATCTTTCATATTTCATCTTGGGCCCAACTGCACATTCACCTTAAACCTATAGGTTTGTTAAATGTTAATGGTTTTTATGATAAGTTGCTGTCTTTCCTTGATCAAGCTGTGGAACAGGAATTTCTAACATCTTCGGCACGACAAAACATAATCTCTGCTGCTACTGCTGAACAATTGATTGACCAACTACAATCTTTCATCCCTGTCATTGATCCTTGCATGAGTCGCCTAGATTGGTCAACTAAGGAAAGCCGTAAAAAGCTTAGATTAGATTTGAGCCTTCATCTGTGAAACCTTGTGTCTTTTGGTTTTATTAATAACATATTATTTTGTTTTGTTACTTCTTACATTTGTTTAAGTGTGTTTCAGGTTTGTCATTGTTCGTTGTTTCAAGTGATGTCTTTTATACTCTATCTTTCTACCTTAGGACATTGAGGACAATGTCTCGTTTTGGTTAGGGAGAGAGGGTAGTAGTTTTTTTTTAAAAAAAAAACTAACCAACTAACTGTTTTTGTTTTTTAAAAAAAAACCATTTGGCAAAATTGTTATTACTAGGATGGCAAAGTAAAGAGGAATTATTCTTGAGATGCATCTTAGTAAAAATTTTCTAATGGTTATTTGCAATATTCATAACAAGGCCTATTAGAATACTTCTTGAAATATTCAGGTTTACAAACTCTCGCATTGTTATCACTTGATTCTGCTTATATACTCATTTAACAAGTATTATTAAACCTTCATTTTCACACACACACTTTAACATATGATTGTGGGTTGCACATTGGATTATTACATTATTTATGTTCTTTTGTTGAAGGTAACAACTAAGGGAAAGGGATAGTATATAATATGCAAAAAAAAAAAAATATTGATAATATTGATGATAATAAAAACGTAGATAAGTTTGGTTTCGTAGCCTCCCTAACCTAAGCAATTAAGCCCAAATGGGTGTTTTAACACCTAATACCCTAAAATCAACTGACTTGGAAGCTATTGACCCAAAGCTTGTTACATGGGTTAAGGAGAAAAGCTTAAGGGAATCAAAATTGCACTATCTACGTATCAGTATCTGCAACCCGAGTTGTTAAGCTCGTAGGGGTGTCTCAACACCTAATGCCCTAAGACCAACTGGTCTAGGAGTCGTTAGCCTAAAACTCGTTACATGGGTTAAAGATACATTGTGTTTTAAGTTGTATGTGTATATAAATAAAATAAAAAGAAGAAGAAAGAAAAAAAAAGCAAAAAAGAAAAAAAGAAAGAAAAAAGAAAAAAGAAAAAAAAAAGTAATAATAATAATAATCTCAACCCAAGGAAGTTCACCCTAAACATTTGAACATAATGTTGTTTTCTTCCAAAAAAAGCCCTATCATCTATGTTTTCATATATTGAGCACATAAAAACAAGGTTTATTAATATCTTGTTTAAGAAGTATGAAACATGAATATAAATTTAATGAGAGTTTGTTTATCTGGATAGATTAATGGAAGTTGAATGATGAATGCCTTGCTTTGTGGAACTTGCAAATTGTTTCTCTATTTTAACGCTTTTGATTACTAGGGATTATTAATAAGCTGGTTGGGGGTTGTGATTAGTACTTAAAAGTGCATGTTTATCAAGGTTTTATATAATCATTTTGCACTTGAAGTATCAATAACTCCTTAACTAAAGCATGTTTCATAATAACAAGTTTGATACTATAAGATACCTTAATTTATAGTAAATGTTCATCTTAAATGCAGGCCTATCACATAAATAAAAAGATTGGATGATGAGTTTAAGTATTGAAAGTGAAAGGACAAAGAGATGGCCAAACTTAGAAAAGAGATGTTGGTGCAGTCCAAACCGGAACATTGCTCGGTAATTGGATCATATCTAGAGCTCTAGATCTCGGATTTAGGTTCATTTTATATGGATGGAAAAGTAAGACAAAGGCCTACAACTTTCATGCGGAGCCCAAGATTTTAAAAGGCTGTTTTGAAGTCCAAATTGAAGGAACAACGAAGAAGTCCGAAGCTGTCCTGCAGCCCAGACACTATTTAGTGTTCAGCCCATATCTTGAGTTCTAGAAGTCCAAATGACCTCATATTTTTTTTGTTGGAAAGCTGAGATAATTTCCTAGAACATTCCTGAGGATTCTGGGAAAATTATGATGTTAGCAATGATGTCTTGTTTAGACAAGAAGATAAGAATTGTCACCAAGTCAAGATGTGGCCACCCACTCATCAATTAGTCAACAAATCAATAGTTTCAAATTTTGGCCTATAAAAGGAGGCACTTACCATGTATTGAGGCATCTTGATTTTCAGATCAAGATCATGCTCTTGCTTTCTCTCTTTGTATTGCTTATGTTTTGCTTTCATTAATATCAAGTTTATGCACTTCATTTCCTTTCCTTTACTTAGTTAACTTTTTTCTCATTTATGTTCTTATCTTGTTCATTTATGTTTCTTTCTTTCATTATGTTTAGCTAAGTTAATTATGTCAAGGTGAAAAGGGTACACTAATGGTGTAAGAACAAGTATAATATAAACCATAATTTTCAAACCCGACCCGGTCAAGTGATCGGGTCACGGGTCAGATGGGTTGACCCGGGTTAACCCGGGTCAACCCAAAAAAACTATATATATAAAAAAAAAAACACATAACTAATTACAATGCAACACTTGCATAAGCCAAATATAAATTATAAACTAACAACATAAATTTAATTCAATAAACCAACAACATAAACCAAATATAAATTATAAAATATTTAAAACAAAACATCCAACCACATAAATTCTAAAATATTTAAAACAAAACATCCAACCAACATAAATTTTCCAACAACATAAATTCTAAAATATTTAAAACAACAACACTTTCACTTATGTTGAATTAACACATTCACTAATGATTAGGTTCTTCTGTCTCCATGGAAGAAAAAGTTGGATCAAATGTCGATGGAATGAAGCCAATCTCGTCAACACCTAATAAATCATCAGCATGCTCCTTTGAAACTTCATCGTCACAATCATCTTCAATATCATTAACATTTATGACATCTACATTTCAAACACAATTAAGAAATAAATATTATGTGTTAAACAAACCTTTATTTTAAATAATATTTATCATTAAATAATTAATCATTAATTACCATCATCTAAGGTATCTTGTAAGGTCATAGTTGATAGAGCTTGGTGAAAACTCTCTACTTCTTCCGTTGCCAAGATTGATGGGTCATCTTCGACCACCCAATTTTCAATGTCAAAAATTGTCTCAACATTAATTGGATCATAATTTCATCCTTTCCAATAATTCCTACATATTAAAAGTGAAGGTAAACACAATATAAGTATTAATAATGCTACTAAACAAGATAAAATAATATTTAAGGAATTAAAGAAAAGAAAAATACTTTTGTTTCAATCTTAGATTGCAGTGGACGTAAACAAGGTCATTAAGCCTTTGGTGCTCCAATCTATTTCTCTTCTTGGAATGAATATGTTCAAACATACTCCAATTTCTCTCACATCCCGAAGAACTACAAGTTTGACTTAACACTCGTATAGCCAATTGTTGTAGATTTGGAGCGCTGGTTCCATATGTCATTCACCATTCATCTATACAAAAAAATAATAAGTAAGAGTGTAAGACTATCAAATAATATTTTTAAATATAAAAATTATATACCTGGAGGCATAAGGGTGCGATTATTTTTTGCGGACACTCGGCCAAAGTCATATTCAGTATTCCTAAAAAACTTCATCTCACTTGTAATCTTACTTTGCAATGGTAGATTTCCATGTGCATACTTCTCAAGAACATCTAGAAGTGCAGAAATGGTGCTCATATGTTTATCCATTATATTTCCATCATATTGAAATCGAGGATTCAACCAAAATGCCGCTGCATAAAGATTTCTATAAAATTGTCAATCCCACCGAGTATTGATAATGTCTATGAAAGGTTTCACTCTAGGCTTTCTCTTTTGAAATCTCCTCATCATTTCTTCTTTTGCATGATGAATAGCATCATACAAATATCCCATCAAAGGTCTATCATCACCATCAACCAATCGTAGAACTCGAACTAAAGGTTCACTCATTCGCACAATTATTGCACATTCTTCCCAAAACAAAGAGTCTAACACACTCTCAGCAAACTTTTTTCCTTTGATATCTTTAGCATAAGCAGATGAGACCCATTCCCTAGATGTCACCATAGCTCTCAACTGATCTTTATGAGCTAAAATGCTTTGCAATGCAATGAAATTGGTGGCAAAACGAGTAGGAGCTGGACGAAGTATTTCTTTTCCTCCAGTGAACTTCCTCATCAAATACAATGGATAACAATGATTATAAATATACTTTGTGATACCAGAAGCATGCTCAACAACACAACAAACTGACTACAATTTACCGATGTCCTGGAGTATGAGGTTGATGCAATGAGCAGCACAAGGAGACCAAAATATTGAAGGAAATTCTTCCATCAATAACCTGCCAGCAGCAACATAATTTGCAGCATTATCAGTCACCATATGCACAATGTTTTCTACCCCAACATACAAAACAACCTCTCTAAACAACTGATACAGCAATCTAGCAGTCTTTGAGACATCTGATACATCCACCGTTTTCAAAAAAACTGTTCCTTTAGGACAATATACTAAGAAGTTAATTAAAGTCCTCCTCTTCTGATCTGTCCATCCATCAGCCATTAATGTGCAACCAGTCTTCTTCCAAATCTCCCGATAACTTTCAACATAAATCTTCACTTCATCAACCGCTTTTGCCAAGTAATAACCACGGATAACATGCAAGTTTGGTCCTTTATAACCAGGACCCATGGCTGTTACAGCATCTATGGCATGCTGATAATACACAGAGTTAACAGCATTAAATGGCACACATGCATCAAACATCCACTTCGTTAAAGCAAGATCACACCGTTCAACTGCTTCTTTCCTTTGCCAACAATTCTGAAGAGACTTTTGAGCACCAGGAGTTGTTCTCGGCATGAAATATGTCCCTAATGTTGCAGATTTCTTCTGCTTTCCATAGCTTGTAGTAGATTGTTTTAGAGTACCGGTGCTTTGAATCTTTTTCTTTTTTGCAACCTTCGGTGGTAACATATGTTTTTTAGTATTGACATCCTCACCATCCTCCTCCTCCTCATCATCACCATCATCATCTTCTAATTGCCTAATCATCATCTCTTCATACTCCTTTTGTTGTGCATTAAAGGGATTGAAATCTGCTTGCATTTCTCTAATTCTTTTTTTCATTTCAACATTTCCTTTAAGGTTCAAAAGCATTTGATGTCGAACATCAGGAGGACATTTGCGACATTGTTCAACTTCTCCTTTAGCTCCAGCTAAATGTTGCTTAAATCGATTAATACCACCACCCGCAAATACTTTAGCACAATATAAACAAACTAATTTAGTTTTTTTACATCCAACACTAAGTTCAGGAGCTTCTCTACAATGACCCCATGCTAAATCTGTTCTTCCTCTACTACCAATTGACATGGAAATTGAAGGTTGAGATGATTGGGCCGTTGAAGGATCACTACTTGGAGTACTACCATCATGTGAAGACATTTTCAAACCTGACATAATTTAAATCACCACCTTTCAAAAAAAAAGAAAAGAAAAGGGAATGTAACAGTTGAGTTGCTAGGCATTGAAAAGGAAAAATACAGAAGAAACGAGTGAAGCAGTAAAAGCTGAAAGGAAAAATACAGAAGAAACTCTTTGATGCTTTATGGTGTTTGACTACTCATATATCTGATTCTCTTCTTCACATAATATTTTTTTTTTTCCTTTAGCTTTTGATTTATTGATGAAGTGCTGCTTGTTGAGCATGCAAGAAAGAAATATGATGATGCTTATCATAGAAAATTCTGTCATCAAACTACCATGATGATCTCAAAAACATGCACTACCATCTGATTTCTCTTGCACCTTTGCACTGTTTTTGTTTCTTTTTTATTATATAAATCTCCTCTTGAAGATAAAAACTTGGTTTTTCAAACGTTTTTATGCAATCTGTGATGTAATTACTTACCCAGTAACTCATTTTACAGTGATTAACATATTTTACAATCACCATCTTTCGACTGAGATTGCACAATTTGCTAGAAAAACTCTACATCAATTCTAATCCTACATTTCTGCATCAATTCTAACATTTCTAATCCGAGAGCATTCTAACATTTCTGCATCAATTCTAATAGTCATTTCTTCCTTCTAATTGCCAATAATTCTCAATTCTCAGCTCAACAATTCGAGAGTGAATAATTAAAAACAGAGAGTTCATCAAACAAATGAACGAACAATAAGTCCACTGGCAGCATCAAACAAATGAACGAACAATGAATCGACAGAGAGTTCATCAAACAAAATCATGGTAACAGTTCATCATGCAAACAAAAAACACAGACAAATAGTATTGATGCAGAAATCGGGCTATAGAAACAGACATTGTAGCAGCAATCGGGTTGGAGAAACATACCTGAGGGCTGAGGTTTCTTCTTCAGCGAAATCGATGGCAGCGAGTGAAAGAAGTATGAGCTTGAATCGGGTTGAAACTTGAAACTGAAATTGATGCCAGAACCCAGAAATGATAAAACTGCCAAGAATAAACAAAACAGAGAGTGAAAGAAGGAGATTCAAACCTTCTGTTTCGTTCTTCTTCTGCTTCGTTCAATTCGGGTGAGACAGATTAGGTTATGTGCTTCGTTCTTCTTCTGTCTTCGGTGTTCAGCCGTTTCAGCGTTTTAGGATTTGAGATGTCATTAAACGGCGTCGTTTAATGACAGGGAAAATAAAAAAAAAATTGATCGGGTCTCACCCGGGTTTGACCGGGTTGACCGGGTCGACCGGGTTTGACCAGGCCAATTCCCAAGTAGGTTTTGGCCTCCACCCGGACCGGTTCCGTGCCCGGGTCGGCCGGGTCCCGGGTCGACCCTCTGGGCCGGTCCGGGTCTTAATACTATGATATAAACTTAACATGGACCTTAACATTGGATACTAACATGTTTTATATTTGTTATCTTGTTCACTTTTAATACTTTGCTTGTTAAATGGTTAATCTAGATTTATGTTGTATAACACTTGGTACAACAAATACTAGGTACTTTCATAGCCCATACTCTATGGTATTACCGACACTTAAGCTATGAAAGGAACTTGATTTGTTGTTAACATAAGTTATAATCATGAATGTCTGCCAACATTTACAAGTATTAGCTTTATTCGAATAAGATAACTAATGTAATCATGTTAACAATTTATAATCTGATTGGAACCTCCTTTATGTGTGGTTTCCAATTAAATAATAAGAGTTTATACTATACTTGTTTGAAGTACCATTAGTGGATCCTCTAACCTTGACATTTATTTTTATCGTTGTTTAATCCTTACATTAATCTTTCATCTCAAAGTTCTCATTAATTTCTTCATCTTCTTCTTCTTCTTTTATTATTATTATTATTATTATTATTATTATTATTTGCATTCTGTTTATATTATATAATATATCTCTTTGATCTTTTCATAAACTCAGTATATAGGCTGAAAACCTGTGACCCGATCTTTTAGATCATTATCAGGTATAACAACGTCACGTACTGAGTATTATTATTGTTGTTGTTGTTGTTGTTGTTGTTGTTGTCTTGTTATTTATAATTTATACAATTAACCTTTATGTGGTTCGACCCCGGTCTTGCCGGGTTATTTACAATTAACCTTTATGTGGGGGGAATTGAGTGCATAGCACAATTTACGTGGGAGAAATCTCTCCTTTTTTATCTTGCCCAAATTCTCTTCTTATCAAGAATAAAATAAAATTTTAAAGCACAATTTTATGAAATTAAAGAAAAAAAAACAAAATAAAACAAAATACAAAACACCATTCACATTGTTTTGTGCATATGGTTATAGTGATGTAGTCATGTATTTTAATGTTTTGTTAATTAATTGTTAATAAGGGCAGATAAAACTCTAACATCTAATTTAACTACCCTCGTACTATAAACATCTCCTTATGTTAATTTTTAATCCCTTTCTACTTTTTGGCACTAAACAACATCAGTAATTATTCTTGTGAACTTCAGCCCAAAACAATCATTCTAGCCAAAATTGTATCCCTTACCAAACATTTACCGTTGTAACATCCCAGACATACCCTTGAAATAACCCGCTCACATGGAATAGCCCTACTTTTCCTTCTTTTTTCTTTTTTCTTTTTCCTTTTTCCTTTTTATAAAGCTGGGGAGAAGAAGAAGATCTGCATCATTTTTACAATCATCTGTTTCAAATAGACTGCTTCAATTCTTATTTAAGATCACCGATCCCAGTTGAACTACAGTCATAAAATTTGTGATTCCCTACAGAAGGCTACACTTCTTTGAAGGAATGTTTCTTTCTGCAGTTAGTTGAGATCGTAATTGGTTATTTCTTGAAAATATTCTTCTCCAATTAAGTTTTTTGATATTTTATATGGATATCAAAAATATATATTAAAAAAATATATTACTTCCATTTATTCCCAGAAAAAAATCACTTTAAAAATACTACCATAATTATTCTCTCAAACAAATATAAAGAGTGATGAATGAACAGAAATCATCCTTTTCTTTAACAGTTTGCAGATCTAAGCACCTCATAATGACATATTTGTAGCGATTTCTCTATTGTCAGAGTAATTTTAAACACAACCATTCTCCTGATCCGAAACAGTACAGGTTTTTAAATCAATTACTGACGGAACTGTTAATGATAAATAAACAAAATAATTAAAAAGTGGGTAATTAAACAAAATGATCATAGAGGTGGTGGAAGAACCAAAAAAGCCAAGAAATGAAATGAAATGAAACCTCCTTGGTTTCATGTTCCATAGCAGCTAAATCTCTATGCGCCGTCCCTTTCCACCACCGGCGTCGCGTTCAAATCCAAAAACACCGTTTTCCTCCTCCTCCACCACAGCCGCCACCTCTTCAGCCCCGGAACTCTGGATCATATTCTCCTCCTCGTTATTTCCACCACCATCAATCACTGCCACCACTTCAGCCTCAACTGCAGCCCGCCACCCTTCTCTGCTACCCTTTCCAAAGTACTTCGCGGCTTCCTGCATCCTCCTTAGTATTGCAAAGAACTCCTCCACCTCCTCCTCGGTCGCCACCGTCACCACCTCCTCCTTTCCCTCCCCTCCTCTCACCTTCTTTTTCCTTCCTTGCTCGCTTTCTTTGTCTCCCCTCTTTCTTTTCTCTTTTCCTCTGTCCATCCCTCCTAATTCAGGAACCTTGGAACTTTTATGCAGACCTTGTGACATAGAAAGCTCAACCACAGGATGCAAAACTTGTAAAATAATAGCGGTGGAGGTAGATACATGCTTGGAACTGTTTACATGACAAAACCATATGAATTTATTTGTGGTTTAGTTTAATAACCGGTTTGAATGTATATAATGTGAATTTAAGATATAATATGTTTTAAGGAAATAACATATTTATATTCAACTAATAGTAATGAAGAGAATAATTAAATAATAAAGTTGAAGACAATTCGATTCACATAAATCCCGTCCATTTTAATAATTTTCCAAGGTCGTTGAAGACTTATGGGAAACAGCTTACAATGGTCGTTTTCCCACCGTTGATGTAGACAAGATGAGGAGGGGGTGATGTCAACTTCAATGGCAGAGATGACGTCATGGTTATGGCGTTCGATAAAATTAAGCTGACAAGAATATGGTGCATAATGATCTCACAACGCGCATGTCGAACGGTTCATGTTTTTCTTATTTATTGATTTCTTAATTTAATATATCTATCAATTAATATTAATTTTAAAAATCCTTTTTTTATTTATTTATATCAGTTTGATATTTTAAATATTAGTTTTAAAATTTAAGACAATTTCTTAAAGTTATACTATTTAACCGGCCGGGCTGGTGGATCCAAGGGAATAAGATTGCTTTGGATGCTCCAATCACTGTGTAAGACAATCAAATAATAAAGTTGAGAACTTAGAAGCCGCCTGTAGTTCATTGATGATCCCTGGTAAATTATTTGAGTTACGCATCAAATTTTATTATTTTCTATTAACGTGTTGTTTACTAGTGTAGTGGTTGTTATTTTAAAAAAAAAACTATGTATTAAAATATTTTTTTTATTTTTAAAAAATTATTTTTAATATTAATAAGTTAAAGTAATTTAAATATATAAAAAATATTAATTTCAAGTAAAAAAATTTAAAAACAAAAAACACGGTTTCAAGGAAATTGTCAAACAATGCCAAGTAAATTAACAGAAACTCCATATTGCGGTGTCATTCACTATATCAATTAATATAAATTATTATGGATTGTTAGAATAAAATAACTATTTTCTATTAAATTAAAAAAATAGAAGCCTTATTTGATTTTTTCTAGTGACTTATTAGTCATTAAAAATTATTGAAAAAACAAAAAGTGGAGTCCCTTTCTAGTTTAATAAATGTAATCAAGGGCCCCTGTATAGTAGATTGCTGGGGGTATAGTAGCTCATTAATAGGACATTACCGAACAAGTTCTGAGAAACCACGGTGGTTGGAGAAGGGCCAATAAGTGACTAGACCACCACACAAATTAGATGTCAAAGTTTTTTTTTTTTTTTTTTTTTGTATGAACGCACTGAGAAATTAAATAAAATGGGGGCATAGCAGTCCCACTCAAGTTGTGATACAAAATCAGATACAATCAGGTCTATCCATTGCAAAATTCATCATCCAATCTGCTGCAAACTTCCCTTCTCTGAATGTATGTATGTATCCAATCAGTTTATTCTGTATGGGCGAGTGAGCTTGAGCGCGTGGCATGCTTGAAAAAGTGATGACCAAAGCAGCTTCGATTCTCTAGCGATATAATTCCCGAGGAGACCAAAAGACGACCCTTTAGTTAGTCAACATTTTTTATTGCTGTAATTCAACGGGAACCTGAGCAATTAGCAGTGGTGATTTCATCATATCCTTAGATTTAAAGCTCAAGTGGGTCCATAGTATATGATTCTCAATATTAATTAGTTTCCTATAGATTTTATAGTTTATATTAACCAAAACTAAGTTATCTTTTAAATAATTTTAAAGATGCATTCTCAGTATCATACAGTCACTGAAATATTTATAAATCTTTATAATAAAATTTAAATCTAAAAAATCAAGAAATACAACAAACTTCTTTAACTATACATCTACTTTTAAAATTGTTAAATAAAAATTCTATTGGGTCTACAATTCTACATCAATGGTCATTATTTTTTTGTTCGAATAAAAAATAGTTTGATGGATGTTCCTTGGAGGCTTCATCAATGGCTTTCATTATTTATTTGTGTAGTGCCTGGTGGGGGCATCTTGGGTCTATCCCCAAAAGATGAAGGATGCGAGATGTGACCCATCACCTTCATTAAAGTTTTTTTTTATTATTTAAAAAAGTATTTTTATAAAAATTTAAATTTTATTATTATTTAAATTATTTTTTTAATATTTTAATATTATTTTTGATATGATACTATAAAAATTAAATAAAAAATATTATTTTAATAAAAAAACACTTTAAAAGATTACTCCCTAAAAATTATCAGACATGCTTTTACACGTGGCCTTGAATTTCTCAACCTAATTATAAAGCGTGCTTTTACCGAGTAGCATAGCTGCCACGTGATATGATGGCCTCTACAGTCAAAGCCCCCCCCCCCCCCTTGTTTGTCAGTGTATTATGTTCACGAGTGTTTTAAAAGTATATCTGTTTTCGATAAAATATTAAATTAGAATTTTTTAAATAATTTTAATATGTAAATATTAAAAATTAAATATATATATATAATTTATTTTAATATATTTCTAAATAAAAAATATTTTTAAAAATTACCCTACCTCGCATAAGAAAACTAAACATAAATAAATTCAAAATAATAGTAAATGGTGTCAACTCTTACCTAACAAAAAAAACAATTAACAAAAGGAAAACACTAAATTAATTTAGTAATATATATTAAACAATAATTTTGTAAATTTTTAGGGATAGTTATATTTTTTTCAATGTAAAAAATATTGAGAGGGATTATAGTTCTTTTTTTCTTAAAAGGTTTTAACTCAAGTATTTTTAAGAAATAAATAATTAATACTAATTGAAATATAATATTTTGATTGCTATATATTTTGTTTTGATTTTTTAAAATTTTTTGATTTATTTTTCTCTTAAGTTTTGATTTAATTTAATTTTTATATTAATTTTGGTTCTTGTTCTTTTGATTCCTATTTGTTTTTCTCTTATTCCTTTTTTAATTGAATTTTTTTTTTATCAGATTTAGTTCCCAATCTTTTGATTGTTATTTATTTTATTTGAAAAATTCATGAAATTAAATATTTTTTCAATTTCATTATTTTTTTTTTACGTTTTTATCTATCAAATTTGGTCTCCATTCTTTTTATTACTATTTTTTTATTGAAATATTTATGAAATTATTTTTTTCCAATTTCATCCTCCAAATTTTTTTTATTTGTTAGACTTGGTCCTCATTCTTTTAATAAACTTGAAAAAAAAATCAAAATATTAATAAGTTATTTTTCAGCTAATTTTCCATGATAGCCAAATACTGAAAAATATTTTTCAACTTATTTTTCATTATAATACTAATTATCAAAAAATAATTTACTTTCCATAAATTTACTGTAACAACCTCCACTCTTTATACTTAAACTTACAAATAAGAATATCATAATTCAATTTAAGATTGATTTGAATTATTATTTTTACCAAAATTTCAACAAAGTTTCCATTATATTTCAGTACCAAGTTATCGACATGAAACACAAAATTTTTGTCCAATCACTCTAGACACAATCGTTTCAAACTCTTATTCTATTCAACAATTTATAATTTCAAATTTATTTTCATATTTCAAAGATCTTATCAATATATTATATATTTACACAAACAATAAATTAAGTGTGTGTTTGTGTATACAGATTCAAGGATTTAATTAAATACATACATCACGGTTTAAATGAATAAAAGAGGTTAAACCACATAATATATTATAAAAGCTTTTCTAAGTTAAATTACAATACCTTAGTTTCTAAGTTTCTTAATTACAACAAAAAGTAATTTTCCAAAAGTCTACATATACTATCCAAATTATCTCATAAACAAAAGATGTCTTAAAGTTAACTAACATCCTCGTTGCTACTATGCTACTAGTGAGATGAACATGAAAATTTATTTAATACAAAACATAATAAAATCATATAATAAAATATAATCTCATGTAATTTTAGGTCCCTACCCTCTTTTTTTTTTTTTTTCAAAACACAAGATTGAATTTATGGTTACACCTTAAACCAAAATTTCCAATTCTAATTCTCACATTCACTCTACCATCTAGAACCATGCATTTATCCCATAACCGAAACCAAAACCCTCAACTGGATAATAAATTACGAAGCCCAAAACAACACTAATCTTTAAACCAGAACTACCAATTCACACTGTCCAAAAACAGGGCACTAGTTCCTACACTAGGGCAACTCGCTAACACTACCCAAAACTCGGCGCTAGTTGACAACTAGCTCACACCACCCAAAACTAGGTGCTAGTCTCTACACCACGACAATTAGCTTAGACTACCCAAAACCTAGCGCTAGTTCCTCAATCAAGACAACTAGCTCACACTTGATATCAAATTGCAAAATTCACAATTCAAAAAAATTAATAATAAATGGTTTAATTCTAATAATAAAACAATTCAACTAATGTAGGGTGCTTACGATCTACCTGGATTTTGTACTCAACTAGCGATCCCCTGCTAATGAAAAGTGTTTGTGGTCTCGCCTGTACTAACAGGTACATTATTATTATTATTATTATTATTATTATTATTATTATTATTATTAAATCATACACCTGATTTATTACTTCCATATTACTTATCAACATAATAAATCAATATATTGATAATTTTTATCAACAAAATAAATCAATTAATTCAACCCAATAATTCATCCCGATAATTCTTATCGACATAATAAATCAACATATCAATTAATTCAATTTAATAATTCATTTCGATTATCATAACCCATTTCTGGGTTATTCCCTTAAAATTTACCCTCTTTCCTTGTAACAAAAAAAAAAAAAAAAACAAAAGCAATAATAACAAGAAGACTGGTGATGTGGCAAAAGTTGGCTGAGGAAGGTTTTATATATATATATCAAGTTGGAGTTTCGGATGAAATTAGGAGCCTAATCATATCCTATCCTACCCAAGATTAAAGAAATAATGCAAATTCAAGGTCAAATTAAATGATTATGGACGAATCTACCTTAAAATTAAGTCCAAAGGCATAATTAAATTTTTAATAGGCTAATTTGATTGAATTATAGGCCAAATTAAAAGTTTAATTATGTTTGAGAATTAATTTGGATCTAATTAAAAGATTTAATTAGGAGCAAGGACTTAATTATACTTTTAATGGGTCAAAGAAATTTTATTATGGACTTAATTGGTTAAAAATTAAGTTTGGGGGTCCAATTTGAGCATAATTGAGAAAATTATAATTTTAGAATACCAAACTTAATTTTAAAAAAGTCAATTCATTGAAATCAGGTGTTAAATTGCAAGAAAATTAGAAGTTTAGGATCAATTAGGGGTTAAATTAAAAAAATTCATAGTCGATGATGTTTTTGAAAAGGGGTTAAACTTTAGGGACTTAATTCAGTTGAAGACAGGGGTAAAATTAAAGAAATTAAAAGTTTAATAATCAACTAAGGGCCAGATTACATAAATCCAAAACCAAGAACCTTTTTTAAAACGGCACTGAAATTCAGGATTGATATTGAAATTCAACGAGGGCAAAATTGTATTAAATAAAAATTTTGGGGTCAATTACGGATGCAATTAAAAGAAATTAAAAGCCAAATGACAAAACTGAATTTTGATCAAATCCCTAAATTAAAACCCTAAAGCCAAAATGACGTCATTTTGACCATTAAAAAAAAAACAGATGACAAGTTGTCATCATCTTCTTCATTTTGCCCGAAAAGGTTGCTTAGGTTGCTACCTTTCTAAAGCATTCAATGTTTCATCTCTCAACCGAACAAAACAAACCCTACACCACTATGATAACCTGACATTGTACTACACTCTAGAGTAGGTCTCGTTGGTTGGTTTCCCTTATAGCCGCAGCAATGCTACCTCAAATTGGCCAACCTGACTAGCCTTTAATAGCCCATTTTGACAGATCATGATGACATATTTGATCCAATGATTGAGATCCTTCTTGCTTGAATCAAGGGTCAAGACTTGTCTTGAATAAAGATAAAATGCCACTCTTCCACTCCTATAAATAGGGGTGGACTCCAGCCATTGAAGAACAAGAAATCAAGGATAAAGTTGAGAAAAAAATTAGCTCTTTTCCTAGTTTTTTTTATCTTCCATCCGCCAACCTTCTTCTTCCATTTCCTTCGCCATGCCTTTGTCACCATTGTGCCACTAGGAATGCCACTAGCAACTCTTCTTCTCTGGCCAAGCAAGTCTTCTTCTTCTTTTTCTCCTGGTCCCTACCAATGGCCATTTGCATGCAGAATTCATTCTGCATGCAAAATGGTAAAATATAATTAACATGGGTTGAGATGGACCTGTTTCAGCTCAGCCCATATGGATTGGTCGGGTCCAACCCCAAAAAAGAAGAAGGAAGGCTATTGGGCTGTCAGTCAGCCTAACTCAGTTGGATTGGACTTGTTTCTACCCAGCCTAATGTTTTTTTGTTTTTTTTTTTTTTAAAAAAGAAGACTATTAGGCCATCAGCTGGCCCAACCCGATCGAGCCCAATACATTTAATAATAATAAATAATATAATAATATTTGAAAAAAAAGAAAAAAAAATCATTTTTTTCAAAGGGCATTTTAAAAATATTTATGGGTCCTTCACATGTTTTTTTAATAATTTTGTATAATATGAGGCTGTAGACTTACATTGTATGATATGGATCCGATATTAAAAGTATCCGTTTTTAGTTCGAAACTTAAAAAAAAAAATCCAAAATTTTTTTTGAAAATTCAAAAATAAACTTTCATTTCAAAAAAAATATATATATATATGTGTGTGTGTGTGTGTGTGTGTGTGTTTGGTTTTTATGCATACAACCAAATCCTAAAATTTTTTCATGCATATTTTTCGAAGAGATAAAATTATTTTTATCATGTTTTAAAAAAATTGCAAAATAAATATCGTACCGGTTTATGATTATCCATTAGGATTTGACCAAAATATAAAAAACTCTCATTATTAGTTTGTCGTTCAAAATGCGAGGTGATTAGTACATAAAAGTGCATTTTTATCAAGATTTTATGTCATCATTTTGCACTTGAAGTATTAATAACTCAACTAAAGCATGCTTTACAATAACATATCTAATAATATAAGATACCTTTAATTTATGGTAAATGTCCATCTTAAATATAGGCTTATCACATAAATCAAATGATTGATTGATGAGTTTACATACTGAAATTAAAAGGACAAAAAGAGGGCCAAACTTAGAAAAGAGATGTTGGTTCAGTCCAAACTGGAACACTGTTCGGTAATTGGCTCATATCTGGAGCTGTAGATCTCGAATTTAGGTCTGCTTTATATGGATAGAAAGATAAGACATAAGCCTAAAACTTTCATGGGATTCTAAAATTTAAAAAGGCCTTTTTCAAGTCCAAATTATAGTAACAATGGAGAAGTCTGAATCTGTCTTGCAGCCCAGACACTGTTCAGTGTTCAACCCATATCTCTAGTTCTAGAAGTCCAAATGACCTCAATTTTTTTTCCTGAAAAGATGAGACAAAAATTCTAGAACTTTTGTGGGTACAGGTGGTTCAAATTCGGACATTATTAATGACTTTTTGTTCAGACAAGAAGATAAGGATGGTCACCAAGTCAAGATGTGGCCACCCACTCAATAATTAGTCATCAAATCAGTAGTTTTAAATTTTAGCCTATAAAAGGAGGTATTTTCCATGCATTTAGGCATCTTGGTTGTTCAGATCAAGATCATGCTTTTTATTTCTCTCTTTATATTTTTGTAATGCTTAAGTTTTACTTTCATTAATATCTTGTTTATGCTTTTCATTTCCTTTCCTTTACTTAGTTAACTTGTATCTTATTTATATTCTTATCTTGTTTATTTATGTTTCTCTTCTTCATTATGTTTAGTTAAGTTTATTATGTCAAGGTGAAAAGGTTACACTAATGGTGTAAGAATAAGTATAATAGAAACTCAATATAGACTTCAATGCTTATATCCTAAACAACTTGCTATTAACATGTCTTATTATTTTTATCTTATTAATTTTTAATACATTGCTTTTTAAATTATTAATCTAGATTTGTGTTGTATAACACTTGGTACAACAAAATGCTTGGTACTTTCATAACCTAACCGTATGGACCTTCACATGTACTATGAAAGGAACTTGATTTGTTGTTAACACAAGTTAGCATCATGATTTCCTAACAATATTTAAAAGTTTGGTGTTACTTAAATAAAATAATTAATATGATCATGTTAACAATTTATAATGAGCTATTAATGACAAATCATCCGATTAGAACCTCTTTTGTGTGTGGTTTCTAGTTGAGTAATAAAAATAGTTCATATTATATTTGTTTGAAATATCATTAGTGGATCCTCTAACCTTGACATTTGTTTTTATCATTGTTTAATCCTCACATTAATCAAACATCTCAAAGTCTTCTTTAACTTATTATTATTATTATTATTATTATTAATTTATATAGTTAATCTCCCTGTGGTTTAATCCTGGTCTTGTCGGGTTATTTATTACTTCGACATTCCTACACTTGAAAGAATATATTAATCTTTTGGTCGTGTCACTAGGTCTTAGCTATATTCAAGAAATAAACAAGTTTGGACCTTAGAATTGTTAAGATTTAACCCAACAAGGTAAAGACGTCCTTATAAAGGGAGATCTACCTTATACCTTAGACAAGACCAATAGATAAAAACATGACTTAGAATAATAATCAAACAACAATGCAACTTACCTTAGATAAGATGCACTGAGATGATAATCTTTCCTTGCACAATTAGTCCCTTTAAAACACTTTTGTTGACTAAAACGCATATTTGCTTTTAATTTTTGTTGACCAAAACACGTCATTTTGTTCAAAACAACATTAAAACGCTTTGTTTCATTTAAGTGAAACAATTCTGTTTTTTGGGTTTTGACCTAACTTAGCTCATTAACATTTTTTTAATTACAGCCCTTGATATTTTAATTTAGTCAATTTTGATATTTTAATTTAGTCAATTAAAATGATTCTAAGAATCAAATCAATTTTACACTTTTCAAGTTTCAAAATGATTTCCTGAGTTTAGTGTCTTTTTGATCTTGGTCCTCGGTCTTGTATTTTTTTTAATTTCATCCCTAATTAACTTTCAAACTTCTAATTTCTTCAATGTCACCATTGTCTTCAATTCAATTGGGTCCTCGAAATCACACGCCTTTTGCAAAAAAGATTATTGGTTCTAAATTTCTTCAATTTGGCCTTAACTTTGAGTTTCTTGTAATTTTATCAATAATTTCATCTAATTGAGTTTGAAAAATCTAAATTTGGTCTTCTAAAATCTCAATATTCTCAATTAAGGTCAAAATAAGCTTCTAGACTTATGTTTTCACTTATTAAGTCCCTAATAAAATTAATTTGACACATCAAAAGTCTAATTAAGTACTTGCACTAAATTAATTCTTTTAATTTGACCCAAATTAACTCTTAAAATTAATTAAATCTTTAATTAGACCCATGATTAAATTAAATTGGCCTATTAAAAGTCTAATTAAGTCCTTAGACTTAATATTTATGAAAATTTATCAAATAATTATTTAATTTAACATTATATTTGCATTTTCTTTTGAACTTGGGTATAATTAGGTTCCTAATTTTTGTCTAAAATTTCAGTTTGGTTCCTCCATGCATTTCAAAACCTTCTTAGCCTACTCTTTCTGAGTTGCTAGTCTTTTTGTTTTTTGAATTTTATAAGAAAGAGATAATTTTGGTAGAAACTCAAATTTGGGTTTCGACAAGCATGAATCTAAATACTTTTAATGATGAGTATTCTCATAAATAAATGAGTAATGACATTTAAAATAAAAAATATGAATAATAAATTTTAAATTTTTAAAAAATAATATGATAAAAATGATTTATTGGTGCGAATTTATTTTAGGATGATGCATAATATTTTTTACGGATTAGAAATAATACTTTAGGCTACATCAACGTGATCTCATCAAATGTACTGAGTAAGAGTGGAAGCCTACATATCTGTTTTCAAACTAGCCAAGATAAATAGACCAAAGTCTAATTCAATGTTAATAATCCCTATGATCCAATGTCCATTTTAGAAATGGTCAATTCAACAAATTCCTTTTGTTTTAAGAGACAAATGTAAAAAATTTTATGAATAACTTAATCGATAAGTCTCTATTTTTAAGGGATCGGTGTCAAAAAATTCACAAATAACCTAAATCAATTAAGTCTCCTAATTTAGGGATTGATATTAAATTATTTGGTAAAAATAATAAAAAAATTGTAAGGAAGTTTAGGAGATAATTAGTATATATGTGGGATTAAAAAGATAGATTTATGAAAAAACATATAGTAAATGTAATATTTTATTTGAAATGATGTGGTAAGGGTGGTGTCGTTCTTCCTTTAAGCATAACTAACTCCTTACCTGAATCTTTGGAACCATTGCTAGTCTTTAGGATTTCTAGTTTCCTCTAATTACTAGGTAGAGACTTCGATTTTTCTTATATAATTTTGTTTTGGAGAGTCCCATTTATGTTTGGGTGTGACAGTGTGGCAGCTCAACTAAGGAACCTAGGTTTGAGCCTAATTACTTGTGTTTTCCTCTAATAAATTTAATTATCTTTTTTTCCCCTTTATTTATGTGTATTTTCTTATTCATATTAAATTGTACATAACCCAACATGTACATTTTGTGATTCTATAGAAAACTAGGTATACACCCTGTTAAACTACTTCCAAACTTCATCATCGGAAGGATGTACTATGACTTCATCCACCCATATCATGTGAATGATGTCATGTCACGCGCTCAATAATATTTGAAGACATGATTAACCTTTTCAATCTAGGAGTGACTGGGGGGTTTCTCAATTTTCTATATGTAACAAGAGTTATTCCCCTACTAGTTTTGGATTTATACCGAGCATGCCCTTTATTATGTGTATTTTCTTATTCATATTATTTAATTCCATATATTGTGTTTATTTTATCTTTAATATGCATACATGTTATTTTGTTTTCAAGTTTGGACACTTCACAAAAAGCTAACAAAAGTTGTGTACTTGAGCTAGTCCATTCTAGGATTAGATAGGGATATTCATATTTGGTTAATGTTGAAATACATGTTTGTGAATGTAGAACCACTAAAAGTGATGTTCCAATCATAGGTTTAGAAAAAAGCAATTGTTGGATGCGTTTTACTGAGTTGTAGTCTTAGATTTATAAAGTAGAAAAATAGCATCTATTATGATGATCGAATGACCTAGCTAGGATAAGCATTTCAAGAACATTTTAGGTCTTGAAAATTCATAATGATAATTTACAAATCAAAATGCAGTGAAGCTGTTTTTTTTTTTTTTTATGTTGAAGCGTAATTGTTCAATAGAGTTCTATCTAAGTTGACATTATATTATGTTGACAAACTAACTAAAATTGAATGATATATATATTAATGTTATCAAATTATTTTCCTTTTAGCATATGAAATATTTCATTTAAGCTCAAGCAATGAGATGGCAGTGTAGTGTTGGGATTTTGATCTTGTAAAAAGCAAAGCATATGTTTAATTAATGTTTGTGGATTTAGGCCCGATTATTTCACTTAGCTCATATGGTTTCAAGGCAAGGCATGTATTCTAAGCCCTTTTTTCCCCCATTCTTCGGCCTGCCTATGGTGTTGCAAATGGGCTGCTGACATAATGTAACATGAATTTTGGGCTTCCCGCCTATGGGTCATATACAATAAATGTTGGGCTGTTTGCTATTGGTTTTCCTTGAGGCTTTGTTTGGCTAGTCCTTTTTATTAGACTCTTTTTATGAGCTTTGGTATTACGCCTAGGGTTGTAGACTTATGTGTAAGATGCAATTTCATATTAAAAAATTTCATTTGATTTTAAAAAAGAAAAAAATAATAAATTTTAATTGTATATGGCCAAGTTCCTATAAAAACCATGTTTGCACTTTTAATCAAAAAACAAAAGAAACAAAAATATTTTGCATGATTTATCATCTCTTAAAAATACTAAGAAATTTAAGAAAAAAAAATATTTTCTTATATTTTGCATGTATTATGGATTTAATAACAAGTTTACTAAAGTTATGGGGATTTGACTTAAATTTAAAAATAAAAATAAAAAATCAAATTGTTTATTTTTATTCTCAAAGATTATGAACTTATTAAATGTAAGATATATTTATGGTATTAAAAGAAATAAATGCATAAAATATGTCTTAGCTCTGGATTGACTAAACTTAACCCGTAAAGTTATGATTCACTTTACAAAAATGGACTTACTTTAACCAAAAAACAAATCAACAATTAAAAAAACACAATAGCATTTTAGTAATAGTTAGACTAATAAACAATATAGTTTACCTTAAGTAAGGTGTATTAAGAGTGATATTATAACACCCTCAATAATTTCATGTATTTTAAGCTTTATTTCTTGTAAATAATTTGTATTTTTAGGGTGATATATATATATATATATATATATATATATATGTTAAAAAACTTAGCTTTATGAGAATTTACTAAAATTTTGGTAGAGTGTTTCTTATACTTGAATATCCTAAGTTATTGATAAATACTTATAATACCTCAATATATTTATCACACACAACCCAATTATTATTCAACCATCCTAAAATCATAATTTCACAGCACAACTCATCACAATAATTTTAATTCATTTTAAATTCACATCATACATTTAATTATAATATTCAAAATTTGAATCAAAGATATATAACCATAAATCATCTAATACTATTATTCTAAGCTATGACAAAAAGAAAAATTACATCATCATACACTAGCATCATACATTCTCTTTTCTAAATAGTAATCTTCATATTAAGCTCTTTTTAGCTAATACCCAACACCGGGTAATTCTTTGTTCACCTAAGTCCATGTGTTATTTCCACCTACAAATAATCTAAATTATCTAG
The DNA here is from genome assembly GCF_005239225.2 of Populus alba. Classification (NCBI taxonomy): domain Eukaryota; kingdom Viridiplantae; phylum Streptophyta; class Magnoliopsida; order Malpighiales; family Salicaceae; genus Populus; species Populus alba. The sequence continues at coordinate 11,751,556 of NC_133298.1, forward strand.
CCATTACCGGGTAAAACTCTCACATTCAGGGATTCAATTTTCATTCTTTCGTACTGCACATTAATTTCAATATCAGGAAAAATTAATTCCTTATATATGTTATAAGACTTTATTCCCATCGTCAGAACTAATTTTTTCTGCCCTATACCAAACATTAATACTTTCATTGGAGCTAATTTCATTGCCCTTTACCGGGCATTAAACCCATCACTAGGATTAATTTTACTGCCCCTTATAGGGCATTAATTCCATCACCAGAATTAATCTCATTGCTCTTTTTCAAGCATTAAGCCCATAATTGGGACTAATTTCACTGTCACTTACCGCACATTAATTTCATCACTAGAATTAACTTCATTGCCCTTTACCAGACATTAATTTCATCACTGGAAAATTAATTTTTTTTCCCACTATATGTTTTAAAAAATAAATATAAAATAACATAATATATCCAAAATATTATAAAAACAAATTACAAAAAAACATAAAAATGTTATGGTGTTGAACACTTGCCTGCAGTTAAAGATTTCAAAGTGTCTCGCTGCTACAACACAGCTCCCTAAGTCTCTCTTCTATCAACAAGCATATCAAATTTTCTTCTTATACTTGTTACCAAATAAATTCTCATTTGCAAACATTTATCTAACAATTTAAACTAGCCAATGTCAATCAATTTGACTTATTTAATCAAAACTATAATCTTTCATTTAGTTTATTTCAAATTAATTTTTTCATACAATTCCACATTTCCCTAATACTACTAACAAAGAAAATCCCACATAATCTCGCACTTGTAACCATTTCTTACACTCCTTTTCATTTCCATTACTTCAAAAAAGTATAGAATTTTAAATCAAGAGCAATTCTAAAAACTATGATTAAATTCCAGAATTTCAATTTATTCTTAATTTTCCTTGCTGCAAAAGAATATGTAGTATCAACATCTCTTAAAACTTACATTGACTGATTTTCTAATAACAAAGTACTTGTTACTACATCTATGGTAATTTGTGCAACTTTATTGTCATATGAAACACCTTACCTAGGGTGCTCTCATCCTGACCTCAAGATCAATTATGATTCCCACTAGTTCTCGACTGCAATGGCCTAATAAGTTTATCGATAGTGACTGACTGCTAGTAGCTTTATGTATGTTGTCTTTGTCCTTGTATATACTCAACTCTCCTATGACAGTCTTTCTTGAAATATCCTTGACTACCACAATAATAGTATCCCCAACCTAAATAAGGACATTCCTACAATTTATGTCTATTCCGGATATTAGTACATCAAAACAATATGAAAACACCAAAAAAATTAATTTGAAGTAAAAAAAATAAAAATAAAAAATGTTAATTTTTTCAAAAATATTTTTAAAATAAAAAAACAAACAGTTATTAGTCACTATCGTGAATTGAAAGATAATTTGTCTATCTATATATAACAGGAAAAGTCTTCCAATTAATAAGGAAAGCTTGGAAGCTATGATATTATACCATACAAATATAGCCACATGAGTAGACGACTCAATTATTACCTTATCATATTATATCACATGAAAAAATTATAAAATAATATGAGTTTTATATGTCATCCGTTAAACAAGATAAAAAACATTAATGAAGCTTCGAAGACAGAGATAATTTTTAAATAGAAAAATTTATATCCAAATTTCTTACAACATACTCATGAGTATATTTATAATTGTTTTACTTAAACCAAATAAAAACTCATGTTGTAAGCTGAATATTTTTTTATTATTATTAAAGAGTAGAACCGGGAAAAAGAAAAAAAAAACAAGAATGTTGTCTCCATAGATTAATCCTTATCATTTTATTATTGATATATGCGATATTTTGTTCAATTTGGAGGTCATTTTAACTCATTTTATAAAAAAAAATCATGTATTTTGGATCAAATAGATTTACATTTCCATATTACATTTTAAATTATAAAATATACTAAAAACACTTAGTTAAATTACCGTGGCAATTCATAACAGCCCAAATTTTAGTTTTATTTTTATCTTCAAACTTTTTTTGAGTTATTTTGCATAAATAACAGTTTTTTTATTTGAAGACTTGTTTTTTTAAAAGCTAAAGCTACTGTGTAATGTCAAGCACACTAAACTCATGATGTTTTAATGTCTTGGGATAGAAGAGATGAAAATGTACTCTTATGTCTTTAGATTCATTTTAAAATTGTTTTAAAGACTGATTTATTCTTTCGTTATTTCCATTTTTTCAACTAATTCTTATCGTGAGACGATAATTTCATGAGCAAAACGCCTGTGCCCATTAAAGGCTCACGAAATATGAGTCATAACTCATAACGAAGTCAGCCCATCATCTCTGCTTGAAAAAACGATAAAAAGTTTACTGATTTGATTTTGTATTTTGAAATATTTTTGGGATTAATAAATAGGTCTTGTTTATGTTATTGCTAGGTTACCTAATATCATACGCACAATAAAAATAAAAGAATAAAATTATTCGAGAGTTCCTAGATTTTATTTAAACAGATCTATAGTTGTTTTAACATAGATATTAATAGGATCTATAAACAATAAATTGAGTTTTATTAGTTATTAAATATTTATTTTGATAGGTTTTAAAAACAGAAGCAATTATAGAAACAAACATGCTCTTAGTGATCGGGCAGAACTCAAATTTGGAATTCAAATTTTGTATTTCTTATTCCTAATAAGAAAAGGATTTGTTTGATATAAATTCAATTCATTTATTCATCCTAACATTGTCTTTTTAAAAAAGAAACTCCAATCTAATTTTTCCTTTTCAGTTGCAATAATATTTTATTATTTCAAATTTAATTCATCCTCAATTCTTAATATTTTAAAAATCGTTTGTAATATTTTATTATTTTAATAATTATTAACAATAACGACTACGTCACAATATAAATAAATTTAAAAAAAAAAACCTTAAAACATGTTTTAAACTCTTAAGTAATTAAAAATTATAGTAACCGGTTACGTTGCCTGAAAGTGTTTATTTCAAAATACATTTAAGTTGAGATTTTTCTAGTATAATTATATTTTTATAAGAACAGATGCTTTGCGTTATCAAAAATACATACCTAATAAAACAACATTATGGGTCTCTCTGTTCTTAGTTTTGTTTTTCTCTTAGTTTGGGAGGAACCACTAACAAGCCGGCTAGCAAAAGTTGAGAAAAAGAAAACAGAGTGGAGTCCTCTGCTTTGGGTGCATGCTGGGCTTATTAAAAGTTTGCAACTCTCACTCTCCCCGTCTATAATCATAGAACAAAGAGTCTCATACAGACTTCAGTTCTAGAGAGCGTGTATGATCTTGTAGAAGCTAGCATTATGAGGTAGCTTTTGTGCTGGGAGAGAGCTCGAAAAGGGACAAATTCTGCAACTTTGAGTAAGAAACAATTTAGCCTTCTTTTCTTTCTTACGAGTCTCATTATGATCACTAGTTACCATTTTTAATTTGATTTTATGTAATTTCCCTCCTTGATTATAGCAAAAAAGCATCCCTTTTCTGTATTCATTGATTCCTAATCTATAATATTATTTTTTTATTCTTAATCCCAATTTTGTTTATTCTGGTCTCAGATTCTCTCTCTAAAAACAGAGGATTTATGTCGTCTGGGTTTGATCTATTGACTGGAGCTCCAAAAAAGCTCTGCCTCTGGCTTTCATTACACACACTCTGCATCAGTAGCTGCCTTTTCAATTCTTTTTACATGAAAACTTGGTCTCTTCAACAGAGCTTTTTGATCATTTCTATACGATTAAGATCAAAACGGTATGTGTTTTTTTTTTTTTTAAAGTGATGATATAACATTGATTGTGTTTGTTTTTGTGACTGATGATGATGTATGTTTCGATGTGTTGGTTTTGGTTTTTGATTTGTTGTGGTCTGTTTGTATGTTTTTGTTATGCAGGAATTACAGTTGGGTTCATTGCTTTAAGGACTCCTTAGGAAAACGTTTCTTGTTTCCAATTTTGGGTTTTAGGGGTTTTTGGGTTTTAGTTTTTTCTTGATACTCAAGTTTTTTAGATTTGCTTTCTTTCTTTCAATTGTTCTTTTCCATTTCTCTCTTATATCTACCAATTTTAAATTTCACAAAATGCCAGGCCTTCAAAGGCCAATTTTGGATCAAGATAGGGTTTTTGATCAAGAGAAGCAAAAGAAACCAGCCATGGAAAGCAACTTGACAGCTTCTAGGAAAGTTCGTATAATATGTCATGATCCTGAGGCCACAGACTCTTCAAGTGATGAAGATGAAGAATACTTTGATCGATGTAATCGTTGGAAGCAATTCATTAGGGAGATCACCCTCCCAGTTTTCCCATCCAGGTCCATTCTTGAGGGTCCTTCACAAGACAAAACTGGTGTATGCAAAAGCAATATCAGCACTTCTAATTCTCTTGATAATATTAGACCTCGAAGATCATCAACAATCTATAAGGGTGTTCGAAGAAGACCATGGGGGAAATATTCAGCCGAGATTAGGGATCCATTTCTAAAGATTCGTTTATGGCTCGGGACTTATACAACTGCAGAAGAAGCTGCTGCTGCTTACAAGAAAAAGAAGGAAGAGTTCGACAGCAAAATGGCATTGGAGAGAGCTAATAATTTGCATGTTGATACAAAGGTAGTATCTGAAGAATTCGATGGCTTCTGCTCTCATCCATCTCCATTGTCTGTGCTTGATGTCTCTACCATGACCTCACTTGGTCATGGGCTTGAAAGCAATGTGGAAATGTTGGCCAAAGAGTGTAATAATATGGAAAGTTCAATCAAAGAAGAAAGCTGTGTAGAAATGATTGAAGACGGCTCCGAAGAAGTGCAATGCATTTCGGATTTATGGGAAGAGCGAACGTTATCGCCATCAGTTAGTCAAGAGTTGCTTGGTTTTGATCAACACTCTCAAACTGGGCAGTTCTTTGATGGTTTCATTAATGGAGAAGGTTTTTCTATGTGCGATAACACTGAGCCAGCCAGTTCTCCTATGGATGGGGTGATGGATCTTCCGGACATTGAACTTGAGACGCTTGCTTTTGTTGAGGAAACTCTCAATTTTGCTCACCAATAATGTTTGTAGTTGTTCCTCATTTCAGGTGCATTTTTAGCGTATATCATAAAATAAAATAGTGAGGAAGGGAGTTCTTGGGTTTTTGCTTGAGAGCCTTTCGCAACTCTCTGAGAGAGATGCTCCATTTACGAGTAGCTACTGCTATCTTCTTGTTGAGAATCTGAATATTCAAAAAAAAAAAAAAAAAAATTCTTCCAAGTCCAAGTTTGTTTCTTGTGCTGCTTTTGATGTAAATGTTTAGATTCTCCAGAAAGGTCTCGGAAGGTGGCATCTTTTGTCTTCTCTACTTTACCTATTTACTTATTTTAATCTCGGCTTCCCACCATGATTTGTCGTTGGAGATGGATGGAGGTCTCATTTGTACTTTGTTAAGAGAAGAAAGTTTCAAGGGGGGCATCCTTCCGCTTGGAAGAATTCCAAGAGATTGTTCTATCGCACCATGCCATGATGGATTCCAACCACTTTTTACTAAAGTACTTGTCTCGGCGTTTCAATTTTTACATCAGAAAAGTTGGGTTTGTGGTCTCCAATTCGTAGAAAAATATTATGATGTAAATGGAGTTTAATAGAATGTTTTGATTTGTTTCTATATTAAATAGCTTGATATAATGATAAAGGTTGTGAGTTTTGATATATTTAACTATGATTAAGTTATGTTATTTTTCTTTTTTTTCTTAGAAATTATCTTGATCTTATGACCCGTATCATAAGTCATTCAATAATAGATTTTCTTTTTATTTTTTTTTATGAAGTTTTCTTAGTTTGATGACTCGGGCCATGAGTTCAATGGATTGACTCAGGTTATTAATTTATTTTTTTTATATGTTTTAATCTTATCTTTTAATATTGAACTGATTGAGAATTGAAATTCATAATTTGCTTCAATTTTTTTTTTTATGGGATTATCTCGGTCTTGTGACCTAGATTGCAAGTTTGATAGATTAACTCAGATTATTTTTTTAAATGTTTTTTTTTTAATTTCATCATTCAAGTTGATTGGAATTAAGTTTCATAATTTTATTTTATTTTGCTTTTCATGAGAGTTATCACAATCTCATAACCTGGGTTACAAATTTGACATGTTAACCTGAGTTAATCCCAATCAATCCAATATATTTTTTATCTTTTTTTTTAAAAAAGATATCATACTATATTTTTACGGGTTGAATGGATTGTTTTTGGACCCGCAAAGTCAATAGAATTACTTCAAGTAAACCTTCACATAAGTTTTTTCATTAAAAAAAACTTTAACAATATTTAAATATTATTTTTTACGTTTAAAATAAATGTAACTCAATTCAGAAATTAACGTGAATCAATTATATAGTATGGTCATACTTTTTTGGGTAGCAATTATATAATAGAAAGAAGTTGCGTGGCAAATCATGAGTAATGAATAGATAATGATTCGGCGGCTGAGCAGGTGAAAAAGCTCACTTGTATTGCAAGCAAATGCGTGGACTTTGGAGATAGTTGTTAAACATGCTTTTCATGTCCCAACACTACCACTTTATTTTCCATTTCTTATAAGCACTCTTGGATTTCATTGCAAATGACGTGGCCCATGACGTCATCCTTGCCAGAAGTTTATATTATGAACACAACTCCATGCTCGTTTATTTCTAAACAGACAAGAGCTTGTCTGTGAGCCTCATTTGAAGTTTCTGGTAACTTGAAAAGCCGCCCTGCCATAACAGGGGTTGGGTCACCACAATTTTCTAAAGTCTCTGCTTTATTATTATTATTATTAGCTATTATATACATCAATTCAACTCAAGAATCAATGAACAAGCAATCATTTTCAACAGTAAATACCGGACAAGCCAAGAATTGTGATTCTCTATCTTCTTGCTACCATTGTTTGAAAACATAATTGGCAAAACAACACATGCATTAAAATTTAGGTTAAATGATACATTTTAAGACATTGTAGATCAGTATTTCACTAGCAACTTATAAAAATATCAAAGGTAGAAAACATGGCTTTTTAAAACTTTGTGATTCTAACCTATAATATTTTATCATTTATATACCTCATTTCTTTCTTCTTCTTCTTCTCCAACACATAAGGGTTCTCTGTGCCTTTCCATATATTATTGATCTCAAATTTAATGATCACTTATACAACTATTATTTGAGCTTTTCCATAAATATAGGCGATCTCTCCATATAAAATTCTCTTACGAGTCAATTCAATGTACATGTCATTTAACAAGCACTTGCATATTAGTTTCAAGTATCTCATATATCACAATTTATGAGATTAACCAAAGTTGTTAAAATCACGATTTAACTTTTAAAATCGTACGATTTTACGAATCAATATATACTTCACGTGCTAAAAACTCAAAACTGGATAAAATTAGGTTGAAATTGTGTTAAATCGCTAAAATCAGGTGAAATCATGTAAAAGCATGATTTCACCACCGATTTAACGATTTCATCATATAACATAAATTGTCATTACTGTTTCCTCCATCTTCAGGTGTCCAGCAACTATTAGCCTATTGCTTTTATAAAACAAAAGCAAAATCATGTTATTTCTTTCATCGACTCACACATACAAAGAACAAAATCGAAATACCTAAGTTTCTAAATCCTTAGTCTCTTTCTCTTAGCCGTTCAACAATCAACCACCACCAACAACCCTTTTTTTTTTTTTTTTTTTCTTCCCATCATTGATGACGTCCTTTTCACCAGCCACTGTGATATCCAGAGTTAACACCACCAACGCCTTCCACTCTCTTTCTTTCTCTCAAAACCCATCAAGGTGATTCTTTGTTTTGGCTGTGGAGCAACGACTGAACTATATATCAAGGGTTCCATGATTCAATTTTTCTGAGATTCAGTTGGCAACATATGATTTTTTTGAAGGATAACTTGCTAGGAGAAGGAGGTTATGGCCATGTATATAAAGGTAAACTACAAGATGGCAGCTAATTGCAGTAAAGGTACGCAAAGAAGCAAGCACGCAAGTATTTACAGAATTTCAATATGAGGTATATGTGTTCAATTTCGCCTGTCACAAGAACATTGTAATGCTATTGAGTTTTCCTGTTCTTACGAATTGCAGTTTCTAATTATGGGTTGGGTCAAATTTCTTAGGTTTATCCCTCCTGAAGATTTTAACCTTGCATTGTTAACACTTGAGTTGGAATTTGTGAATAAAAAGGACTAGAAATGAACATGCAAGTAGATTGGAAATCATGATCTTTTGATTATGGCGGCATTAAACTTTATGTTGTTTGAGGGAGGGTGGCAGGATTAAGGGGTTCTGGTGTTTTTTTTTTGTAGATTGATGTGTTATTCTGGCCACCTATCTGTGGATTTTAATCATTTTAAAAAATTGTTCTTGATGATGTGAATAGATGATGACCTGTTTCTTTTCAACTTTTGAATTGTTGTTCAGTATAATTAAGATGCATATGCCATTTTAAACTGTATTTTCTTTTCTTTTATAAATAAATCTAACTAGAGGTAAATTGTAATGGTTTTTGACATGGATACTTCCATGGTTGTGTCAGTCGAATCTAAGAAATAGTATCATCCTAAATTGCACAGGATTTGCCAAACTTGGTGGTGAATGTGTGTTTGATGCCATGTTATTGCAAACATTTGTGACAATTGAATCTATTTCCTTTGGCTGTCCTTATTGCTCGATCGGTCCTCTTTAGGAAAGTATTCCTCTAATTGAAACTTTATGGATTTTATTAACATGTATTGTCATCAGCGTGAAGCTGCCAATAGCAACATCTTTAGGCAAAAAGAGTTTAATCTTCAGTCAATAGGTATAGGTGGTTTAGGCGCAGAATTTGTAGATATATTTCGAAGAGCTTTGCAACAATGGAGAAAACCATATACAAAACCAGATGATGGTGAAAGTAATACAGCTGGACAATGATATTCTGAGGAGAATTCAATGGAGAAACAAACTGGCACTATCAGAAATTCACTTAATAGCAACGAAATCACTGACGGAATATTTTTATCGGTAATTTAAGATCGAAATTCCCGACGGAATTTTTCCGTCCGTAATTCGGTTGGTAATTACCGACGGTTGTAGACCGTCGGTAATTACCAACTGAATTACAGACGAAAAGTTTGGAATTAAGAAAAAAAGGGTGGGTCGCTGACGTGGAGGTTTTGGCGGGTGATTTTTTCGATAGAATCATCGACGGATTCAAAACAGGTGATCTGTACGGGTGATGAGATCAGTTCACCGTCAAAAAATACCGACGGATTCGAAATGGGTGACCCGTATGGGTGACGGGATCAGTTCACCGTCAAAAATACCGATGGAATCACCGAGGGATTTAAAATGGCAGATCCGTACGGGTGACGTGATCGGTTCACCGTCAACAATATCGACAGAATCACCGATGGATTTGAAAAGCAAGTCCGTGCGGTGACGTGTCTATTTTCCCGTCAGAATAGTCGACGGAGTCACCAACGGGTTTATTCCGTCGGTGAATCCATCGGAAAAAGTTAATATATGGCCTCTCTGCCGACCCTCCCCCCATTTCTCCTTCTTCTTCCTAATCCTAACTCTCCCCATCTGTAAATAACCAGCCGCCCCTTGCACCTAAACAAAATTCTTCCTCATCTCAGCACAATAAGCTGTATTTCTTGAAGTTTTGTGGTCACAGCATCCGTGTTCTGATTTACCGACGGATTTTTGTAAGTAATTCTATCTTTTTAAATTTTAACATTTAAATGTCAATTTTATTGTTTTTTTAGTATATGTATTTTTGTTAGTAGATGTACATGTTTTATTGTTATTTCTCAAACAAACTTGTAGTATATGAATGTATAATTTTATACCTGTTATGGCTTGTTTTAGATTTTGTAAGATTGTATTTGTTTGTAAATTGTTAAAATTTTGTGGAATTACTGAATTACATGTTCTGTTTTGAAATAATTAATAGCTTGCTTAATGGGTACTTTTTAAGTTTTATCAATGGTATTACAGAGTGATAATTTCTGTTAATTTATATATATTAATTTGTATGGACGTTGATAAATGATAATGAATATTTAATATTTATGAGAAGTTGTGATTGATTTGTTGGATAATCTCGAGGTAAAGTAATATTTTTGCAAGTTTATTTACCTAACTTAGTTAATTAATACATGATGTCATTATAATTTTATAGAGGTTCGATAGAAGTCATGGATGATTATTCATGGATGTATCTAGATTCACCCCAAGGATTGTGGAGGATGGATTATTGTAATGGGGTTCAGGGTTTTATTAATTTCACAACATCTATTCCCAGAAATTTTACTGGAGGCGGTATTAGGTGTCCATGCAGGAAGTGTCAAAATAAAAAGTATTTGCATCCAGATGTTGTAATGATGCATCTTCTACACAAAGGGTTTATAGAGGATTACCAGTGTTGGTATGCACATGGAGAGGTATTTGTTAGTAATAGGAGAATGGAAGAAATGATGGTTGGGTCAACTTTTAATGCTAGCAACGTGCATGAAGCGGCAAATGATAACACTAATCCTTACAGAAATATGGTTATGGATGCAATGAGAATGAATCAAGATAATATCAGTCAATGTCCAATCATAGAAGAAGAACCTAATGCAGAAGCAGCTAGGTTTTTTGATTTGTTGAAAGATTCTGACGAACCATTATGGGATGGCTGCACAAACCACAGTAAATTGTCAGCCGTGGCACAAGTGTTCACCATCAAGTCAGATCATGGGTTGAGTGAGGCCGGGTATGATAAAATTATTGATTGGGCAAGAAGCATTTTACCTGAAGGGAACAGGCTGAAAGAGAACTTCTATGTTGCGAAGTCTATGATGAAACCTCTCGGTTTAGGATACCAGAAAACTGACATGTGTCCTAACTTCTGCATGTTATACTACCTTGAAAATGCTAAGATGACCGAGTGCATGACATGCGGGCATTCCCGTTACAAACCCAGAACTGGCAGGGGAAAGACTCTAGTGGCATATAAAAAACTTAGATATTTCCCGATCACACCTAGACTGCAGAGGTTATTCATGTCACGAAGGACTGCTGAGCACATGACATGGCACCAAACTCATGATGCGGTTGATGGTGTGATGGTGCATCCTTTTGACGGCGAAGCGTGGAAACGCTTTAACAGTGTGCATCCTGACTTTTCAGCTAAATCAAGGAATGTCCGTCTTGGGTTGTGTACAGACGGATTCAACCCATTTGGGTCATTTGTTGCTCCCTATTCTTGTTGGCCGGTCATACTTACAGTTTATAACTTGCCACCGAGAATGTGTATGAGGCCGGAGTTCATGTTTTTATCTACTGTCATACCCGGTCCAAGCAGCCTGGGGTGGAATATAGATGTTTGTCTTTGACCATTGATTAATAAGTTGGCACAGTTGTGGTCCTCCAGAGCTCTGACTTATGATATATCGAGGAAACAAAATTTCCTTATAAGGGCGGCTTTGATGTAGACTATCAATGATTTTCCAGCTTATGGAATGCTTTCTTGTTGGAGCATGTATGGGTAACTCGTATGTCCATACTGCATGGAAAACAACAAGGCATTCACGCTAGCAAACAGAGGTAAAGCTTCTTTTTTTGACTGTCACCGTCGCTTCTTGCCACTTAATCACAGGTTCAGAAAGAACATAAAAGATTTCTTTGTTGGTAGAGTTGAAAAAGATGTTGCATCCCCGCGTCTTTCTGGTGAAGAATTGCATCATGTTATATCAGAGTATGGTGACATTGTGTTTGGCCTTCAATCAGGTAAGCAAAAGTTTCATGGTTTTGGTTTGACCTATAATTGGGTAAAGCGAAGTATCTTTTGGGAGCTTCCTTATTGGGTAAATTTGCTGCGATGTCGCGGTCGCATAAATTATTTACCCTAGCTTCAAACACAACACACAAGATAGTATAGAGCAAGCAAGGGTCGATCCCACGAGGAAGATTTAGTTCAGATTTTTTATTGCTATACATTATGCAATTTAGGGGGGTTGGATGTTATATAGGCTAAAGAAAAAATAAAACAAAAAAACTATCCAAACAAAATTTAATAAGATCAGAAAAATTATCAAGAGAACAAAACCTTGGTCGCAATCACACATCCACCTATAGAAATCAGAACTGATCCTTGAAACGAAATTCCAGTTTATATTCTGAATTTTTTATCTTTTCTTAACATTGGTTAATTAACGGATCCGCCGTATAACTAACCCTAACCAAACAAATAATCACAGTGTCCGCACTAATGATTTAATCCAATGGCAGCCTTAAGATCTAGATAAAATTCATTATCTTAACAACTAAGTTGTCTGCTTATGTTGCTTTGATCGAATGTTCTCCCTAAGATTAATAACGTAGATCCGCTACAATTATTAAACTCAGTTGCTTCACAAGTTCATATACCACAACTCCGGTTTTGATATCAAAACTTAGCAATAAATTGTCTATAATAATAACTTAGAGTCCGCTCTAGCAATTAAAATAAACAATCATAGGAAAAATAAGCATAGGAGAACAAACATATTCATCATATAAACTGAAAAGAAAAGGTAGAATAGATCTCACACAGTTCTTGAAATCCGAAGGTTTCCGTGTCCTTGCAACCAAGAAAATGAGTTTAGCCTTGCATGTTTATTGAACAACTAATCAAAAAGATGGAAGAATACATGATTTAGGGTTTCTTAGAGTAGGGGGGCGTTTTTTTCCTCTTGGGTGGCTGCCCCCCTTCTCTTCTCTCATTCTTTTTATACGCTAGGAAACCCTAATCTCTATTTTACAAAATAGTCCTCCCTTAAGTAGATAATTTACATTTAAGTAGTTCAATAACTATTTTCCTAAAAAAGGAGAAATAACTTTGCATGAAATCTTCAAGCTTTGACTTAGAGGAGCTACATTGCTGAAATAAAAACTTGGATGTCGGTTTAGATGCTTCGGAACGTAATCTACACTCGTTTCTTCACGAAACCTGTTTGCTGGCAGAATTCAGTTGTCATCTTTGAAAAATAATATCTCCCTCATATGACATCGTTTTTGGCTGAAATTTGGAGCGTTTATATAACTTTGAGTCAGGAATCCAAAACAATTGACTTTGCATCAATTGGACTTTTTTAGCTCTAGATATTCAAGTCGGACTGACCGAAGGTCAACACTGGCAGATTGCGAGATTTGACTTTGAAAGCTGTGATTTCCGTGCTCTTCCTTATTTTATTATCTTGCCTTATATTTCCAGAAAGGTATGGATGTTAGCTTTTTAATGCCACTTGAATCACTTCATTTCGACCTTTAGAGCTCACGTTCTGCACAAAACATCGACTGAACGTCAAATCTGCCAATTACCTTCAATTTACTCCTTTTTGCATCTTTCATCCAAAAGTGCCTTCAAAACATAAAACAAAGAATATCAAGGCATTTTATATATAAAACATAGGCAAAACACTAGTTAAATGTGGGTGAAACTATCGAATAATATGGTTGCATCAAATACCCCCACACTTAGCTCTTGCTCGTCCTCGAGAAAGGATAGGTAAAATCAAAATCAAAGTTAAATTAAATCAAATCATTATGACCAATCTCCTAATCTCCCATCAATATCCAAGAAATATATGCATTATAAACAAGAACACAATTAAGAAGGATAAAGAGTATAAATTTTCATGAATTTATTTACATGCAAACTTCAAAACTCAATTAATTGCGGGATTTAAATGAAATCTATGCCATGCCAAAGTGATAGGTCCTCTCATTGATATACACTCCAACACTCACGTGTTTAGGGCTTATGTGTTTAAATCTCTCAAATTCAATCAATGAATATGTTTCTACCATAAGCTTGCTCTTCAATCTCATCTCCATTACTAACATATTACAAGCAATGCATGAAATCAAAAGGTCTTATTTCCGGTTGTAATGGGGCTAAGGTTAAGGTGAGGTAAAAGAGAGTAAAAGAGAAGGTTCAAACCAAAGAAAGTAGAGCATTCTAAAAAATGATATTTCAAACAAGATATTCCATCAAAGCACATAAATTTTCCATCTTTAATCACCAATGCTTAACTTTTTTTTTTTTTCAAGCTCTTTCAACATAAAATCTTAAGAACATAAAGGAACATTTCTTTCTTTTCTTTCTTTCTTTCTCTCTTTTTTTTTTTGTATTTTTTTTTTGTTTTTTCACCTTTGGCAACTTGCCCATATTTTCATCAAGCATCACTTCTTCTTTCTTTTCACATAATTTCCAACCATAATTCCATAAGATATCACAAGTATATGCTCTACTAATCCTTGGCCAGGGGAAAGGAAAACATATATAAAGTTAAGGCTTATACATGGATAAAGCAAAGTAAAAGATAAACAAGCTCAAAAGGGGCTTACTAAGGATAATATGCTTTATGTTGGCTTTTTTTTTTTTTTGGCTCTCAAGTGATTAAAATTCCTATTGCCTTTATCATCTCCATGTATATGTGTAATGCGAATGTAATCTCAACAAGATATGAAGCAAGTTCTAGAGATGCATATCATTGAAAGAATGCACAATCAAAGAATATAATGTTCAAGGCTCAAAAGTTTGCATTGGTATTACACTATAAAGTCAACATGGCATATTCTCAAAGTCAATCCCTAAACCAATTAAACCTTAAAATTTGCATGCATACTCCTTCATTTGATTTATATCTTCATCTATCTCAATTAATTCTCATAAATAATACTCATATTCTCAAAAACCAATGGGAGTTAAAAAGATCAAACATAATTTTTTTTTTTTTAAGAACAACAAAGAAAACTAAAATAAGAAAACCAAAATTCTCTCAATACCCCCACACTTAAAACACAACATTGTCCTCAATGTTGAAATAAAAGCAAAGGAACATAAGAGAATGACATAAAATAAATTAAAATGCAAAAAAATAAAAGATAACGAAAAAGAAAGCAAATCTGATTTTTTTTTCTTTTTGTGCTGGGTTGCCTCCCAATAAGCGCTTTTGTTTTATGTCATTGGCTTGACATTTGGCATGCTCATTCTTCATAGATTGGTTCAGCTAACTCTACAGAAACGGTGAGTTCTGTCTTCCAACCTTCATAGAAAGGTTTCAAATGATGCCCATTTACCTTGAGTACTTTGTTGGTTTCTAAACTTGTAATTTCAACTGCACCATAAGGAAAAACATTAGAAACAACAAAGGGTCCAATCCAACGGGAGCGCAACTTTCCAGGAAAAAGTTTCAAACGCGAATGATAAAGAAGGACTTTGTCCCCAACATTAAATTCTTTTCTTATAATCATTCGGTCATGGAGACTCTTAGTCTTTTCTTTGTAAATCCTTGCATTCTCATAAGCATCATTTCGAATCTCTTCCAGCTCTTGCAATTGCAACTTTCTTGCAATCCCGGCAGCATCATAATCCATGTTACATTTTTTAATGGCCCAAAAAGCTCTGTGTTCAAGCTCCACCGGTAGATGACATACTTTTCCATAAATCATCCTATAAGGTGACATTCCTATAGGTGATTTGTAAGCAGTCCTATAAGCCCAAAGTGCATCACCAAGTCGTAGACTCTAATCTCGCCGGTTGGGTTGCACTGTCTTCTCCAAAATGGACTTGATTTCTCGATTTGAAATTTCAGCTTGGCCATTTGTTTGAGGATGGTATGCTGTGGAAGTCCGATGAGTCACATGATATTTGCGTAACAATGCTTCCATTGAACGATTGCAAAAATGAGTACCACGATCACTAATGATAGCTTTAGGGATTCCAAACCTGTCAAATATATGAGTCCTGATAAAATCTAAAACAACCTTAGCATCGTTAGTTCGTGTGGCTTTTGCCTCAATCCATTTGGACACATAATCAACAGCAAGAAGGATATAAAGATTGCCAAAAGAAGAAGGAAATGGACCCATAAAATCAATACCCCAAACATCAAAAATTTCACTTACAATAATATTCATTAAAGGCATTTGATTCTTATGAGTGATATTACCTGTTTTTTGGCATTTTTCACATGATTTGCAAAAATGATATGCATCCTTAAAAATAGAAGGCCAATAAAAACCACTTTCAAGTACCTTGTGGGCCATTCTTTTTGCTCCAAAATGCCCACCACAAGAATGAGAATGACAAAAGGTAAGAATGGAATGAAATTCATCTTGTAGTACACATCTCCTAACTACTTGATCCACACAAAATTTCCACAGATAAGGAGTATCCCAAAAATAATATTTAGCATTAGCTCGTAACTTGTCTTTTTGGGATGTAGACAAACCTGGAGGGAATTCTTTGGTGACTAAATAGTTCACCAAATCAGCATACCATGGTCTTGTAGAGGAATGTAACACATACAACTGCTCATCAGGGAATGTCTCTCGTATTGTTTCGGTTTGTATATCCTTAGTCCTTAGTCGGCTCAAGTGATCAGCCACATGGTTTTCGGCACCTTTTTTGTCTTTAATCTCAAGATCAAATTCTTGTAAAAGCAAGATCCACCTAATCAATCTTGGTTTGGACTCCTTTTTCTTCAAAAGATACCTTAAAGCTGCATGGTCAGTAAAAACAATGACTTTTGTACCAAGTAGATATGACCTGAATTTTTCAAGAGCAAACACTACTGCAAAAAGTTCCTTTTCAGTTGTATGGTAATTGCATTGTGCTCCGTCCAACATGCGGGAAGCATAAGCGATAACATGCAAATTCTTCCCTATTCTTTGCCCAAGGACAGCCCTTATCGCATAGTCACTCGCATCACACATTATCTCAAAAGGCTCATCCCAATTTGGTGGTTGGATGATAGGTGCAGATGTGACACGCTTTTTAAGCTCATCATGGGCATCTTTCCATGCTTGATCAAACACAAAATCCACTTCTTTAGCTAATAGTTTGCACAAGGGTGATGTAATCTTCGAGAAATCTTTGATAAAACGTCGATAGAAACCTGCATGGCCAAGAAAAGAACGAATTTCCCTCACGCAAGAGGGGTAAGGCAATGATTAAATAACGTCTATTTTAGCTTTATCAACCTCTAATCCACGTGAAGACACAACATGCCCAAGAACTATTCCTTGTTCTACCATAAAATAACACTTTTCATAGTTTAAGACAAGGTTGGTTTCAATGCACCTTTTCAAGATCAAAGATAAATTTTCTAGACATTTATCAAAAGAATCACCATACACTGTGAAATCATCCATGAAAACCTCAATTATTCTTTCAACATAATCAGAAAAAATACTCATCATGCATCTTTGAAAAGTTGCAGGTGCATTACAGAGACCAAAGGGCATTCTCCTATATGCATATGTACCAAATGGACATGTAAATGTAGTCTTTTCTTGATCCTCAGGATTAATAACAATCTGATTGTATCCACTATATCCATCAAGAAAGCAATAAAAACACTTACCTGCTAGACGTTCAAGCATTTGATCCATGAATGGTAATGGGAAATGATCTTTGCGTGTAGCAAGATTTAGCTTTCTATAATCAACACACATTCTCCATCCACTCGAGATGCGAGCAGGAATGAGCTCATCCTTTTTGTTTTTCACCAGCATGATTCCGGTCTTTTTGGGCACCACATGGATTGGCGCTACCCATTTACTATCCGTGATGGGATAAATGACTGTTGTATCTAACAGTTTCAAAATTTCAGCTTTCACTACCTCCATCATAGGCGGGTTCAACCTCCTTTGCATTTCCCTTCTTGGTTTCGCATTGTCCTCCAATAGTATGTGATGCATACACATTGAGGGACTAATGCCCTTGATGTCAGCTAAAGTCCATCCAATGGTCGTCTTGTGATCACACAACAACTTCACAAGTTTTTCCTCTTGCGTATTTGTCAAACCTGTTGCTATAATAACGGGAAGTGTGTTGTTTTCACCAATGAATACATACTTCAAATTATCGGGCAAAGGTTTCAATTCTAACTCGGGGGCCTGTAAAATAGATGGCAAAAGCTTTTTATGTGAAAGTATTAAATCAACAAAGACATTACCATGGGGAACAGTTTGCAAAGATTGCAAAGCCAATGCTGATTCGTGCACATTTTGGGGAACACATACGTGCCTCTCCATCTTTTCTATATCGGTAAAATCATAGCCATAGCTCAAGGCTACACTTAATCCATCCTCACACTCAAAATCAAAAACTTGTTGCACAAAATTATCAACTTAGTCATAGCATGTGATAGAATAAACATTGCTATAAGGATATTTCATTGCATCATGAAAATTAAATTCAATCTTTTCATCTCCTACTTCCATAAACAAAGTATCCTTACCACAATCAATCTTTGTATTGGCAGTTTTCAAGAATGGTCTCCCAAACAATATAGGAGTGCTGTTTGATGAATCACAAGAGTCATGTTCCATATCAAGAATATAAAAATCACATGGAATGATCAAACTATCAATCTTGACTAGGACATCTTCTATCACACCAAGTGGGTAAACAAAACTCCGATCCGCAAGTTGTATTACAATGCTAGTTTTATTCAAAGGCTCAAGACTAAGAGAATCATAAACATGTTTGGGCATAACACTAATGGATGCACCTAAATCACACAAGGCCCTTTTAAAACTAGCATTACCAATAACACATGGGATAGTAAACGCACCTGGGTCCTTTTGCTTCAAAGGCATATTCTTTTGAACAACAGCAGATACAACTTCACCCATACTTACCATTTCATGACCTTTCAGTTTGAAAGCTCTCTTGGTAGTACACAACTCTTTTAAAAATTTGGCATACTTAGGAATTTGTTTGATAGCATCAAGTAAAGGAATGTTGAGTTCTACTTTCTTGAAGACCTCTAAAATCTCTTTTTCTTTGTCCTCTTTCTTTGACCTAGAAGAACTCACAGGAAAGGGTGGAATTGTTTTAAAAATGGAATTCATTAAGTGAGGACTTACCTTTGGAGTGTTGGTCGATGTTTCAGTTTGTGGAGGAGGAGGATGTTCCTTCTTTGTACTCAATTCAGTTTCTATCTCTTCTTTTTCTTCCATCTCAATTTGTTTCAACCTTTTCTCTTCAAGTTCATTCCCACTCCGCAGCATGATCGCACTAACATTCTCTATTGGATTCAATGCTTGGGAGGGAAATTTTCCATTCATTTGTGCTTCCAATTTCCCTACACTTGAAGCTGCTTGCCCCATTTGCTTCTCCAAGTTGTGAATACTTGACCTTGTTTCCTGTTGAAAAGACATGACATTTTGTTGTAAAGTCACAATGTTAGAAGCCAAAGTTTTCATCATCTCACGAAGATCATCATTAGATGACGACCCCATAACATTGGAGTTTGTGAATGGAGGGGGTTGTCTTGCTTGATAATTCTGTTGGGATTGAAATCCATTGGGATGGAATTGTCGGCCTTGATTGCCTTGTTGAGGTTGGTTCCCATACCGTAAGTTAGGATGATCTCTCCATCCAGGATTGTACATGTGGGAAAAAGGATCATACTTACGCTGAGGTTGTCCATTAAATGCTCCATCAACTGCATTAGCTTGTTCAAATCTTCTTGCATTGTTGGGCACATATTTGAAGTATGTCCTTGTAAGGAGCATATGCTACAAGCTTTCACCTGTTGTACATTGCCACAAGCCAAAGAACGCACAAGAGAAGTAAGATCATTAACTTTATTCTCAAGGTTAGAAATACTTACCTCATTTACTCGTTTGTTTGCGAAGTCTCCACGAGTGCCAAACTGTTTTGAGTTGGCTGCCATGTTTGAGATTAATTGGCGTGCAGCCTCGGGTGTCTTATCTACCAATGCCCCTCCACTTGCAGCATCAATGATACTACGGTCAGTAGGTATCAATCCTTCATAGAAATATTGAATGAGCAGCTGATCGGGTATTTGATGATGAGGGCACTGAATACATAGTTGCTCAAATCTTTCCCAATACTCGGAAAGTGTCTCTCCATGAGATTGTCGAATCCCACATATTTCTTTTCTTATGTTGGCAACTCGAGATGCTGGGAAATACTTCTCAAGGAAGATCTTTTTCATGCCATTCCAAGTTCCAATTGAACCTGGGAGAATGGAGAAAAGCCATGCTTTTGCTGCCCCTTTTAAAGAGAAAGGGAAAGCTTTCAACTTAACTTGTTCTTCGTCAACTCCATTCGGTTTCATGCCAACACAAACCATATGGAACTCCTTGAGATGCGTATGAGGATCTTCTCCTGCAAGACCATTAAATGTTGGTAGCAAATGTATAAAACCAGATTTGAGCTCAAAGTTTACACTATTGTCGATGTTTATGCACAATGGCTGATTTTCCACGTTAGGAGCAGCAAGCTCCTTGAGTGTTTGTTGTCGTGCATTAGCCATGGTGTTGAGGCGAGTTTCCTTTCGTAACCTGCGTAAAGTTTTTTCTATTTCGAGATCTAACTGCACTTGACTTTGATTAGTAGAACGGGTTATTGGCATAAAGCATCAAGAAAACTCAAAAGAAACCAACCACGCAAGAGATCGAAAACAATGCAAATTGTACGAAAATCTTACGTTAGAAAACTAAAACTGCATAAAAACCCTAGAAAACAGCGGAATTTGGCCTTGATAGAGCAGGGCTAGTGGTGTACCACTAGTTCTGTTTAGAACGTCGTTTTCCTTTAAGAAACAAAAGACCGAAACCTAATTCCACCAAAAAATCTGTTTTGAACAGTACCGTTCCCGCAAGTGAACAGTACCGCCGCAAGCAAAAATTCTGTTTCTCTTTTTTTTTTTTCAGAAATATAAATAATAATCACAGCAACTAAAAATAACAGTAAAAACACAAGAATCAACTAAAATTACATTCCCCGGCAACGACGCCAAAATTTGCTGCGATGTCGCGGCCGCACAAATTATTTACCCTAGCTTCAAACACAACACACAAGATAGTATAGAGCAAGCAAGGGGTCGATCCCACGAGGAAGATTTAGTTCAGATTTTTATGCTATACGTTATGCAATTTAGGGGGGTTGGATGTTATATAGGCTAAAGAAAAAATAAAACAAAAAAACTATCAAACAAAATTTAATAAGATCATAAAATTATCAAGAGAACAAACCTTGGTCACAATCACACATCCACCTATAGAAATCAGAACTGATCCTTGAAATGAAATTCCAGTTTATATTCTGAATTTTTATCTTTTCTTAACGTTGGTTAATTAACGGATCCGCCGTATAACTAACCCTAACCAACAAATAATCACAGTGTCCGCACTAATGATTTAATCCAATGGCAGCCTTAAGATCTAGATAAATTCATTATCTTAACAACTAAGTTGTCTGCTTATGTTGCTTTGATCGAATGTTCTCCCTAAGATTAATAACGTAGATCCGCTACAATTATTAAACTCAGTTGCTTCACAAGTTCATATACCACAACTCCGGTTTTGATATCAAACTTAGCAATAAATTGTCTATAATAATAACTTAGAGTCCGCTCTAGCAATTAAAATAAACAATCATAGGAAAAATAAGCATAGGAGAACAAACATATTCATCATATAAACTGAAAAGAAAAGGTAGAATAGATCTCACAGTTCTTGAAATCCGAAGGTTTCCGTGTCCTTGCAACCAAGAAAATGAGTTTAGCCTTGCATGTTTATTGAACAACTAATCAAAAAGATGGAAGAATACATGATTTAGGGTTTCTTAGAGTAGGGGGGCGTTTTTTTCCTCTTGGGTGGCTGCCCCCCTTCTCTTCTCTCATTCTTTTTATACGCTAGGAAACCCTAATCTCTATTTTACAAAATAGTCCTCCCTTAAGTAGATAATTTACATTTAAGTAGTTCAATAACTATTTTCCTAAAAAAGGAGAAATAACTTTGCATGAAATCTTCAAGCTTTGACTTAGAGGAGCTACATTGCTGAAATAAAAACTTGGATGTCGGTTTAGATGCTTCGGAACGTAATCTACACTCGTTTCTTCACGAAACCTGTTTGCTGGCAGAATTCAGTTGTCATCTTTGAAAAATCATATCTCCCTCATATGACATCGTTTTTGGCTAAAATTTGGAGCGTTTACAGAACTTTGAGTCAGGAATCCAAACCAATTGACTTTGCATCAATTGGACTTTTGTATCTCTAGATATTCAAGTCGGACTGACCGAAGGTCAACATTGGCAGATTGCGAGATTTGACTTTGAAAGCTGTGATTTCCATGCTCTTCCTTATTTTATTGTCTTGCCTTATATTTCCAGAAAGGTATGGATGTTAGCTTTTTAATGCCACTGGAATCACTTCATTTCGACCTTTAGAGCTCACGTTCTGCACAAAACATCGACTGAACATCAAATCTGCCAATTACCTTCAATTTACTCCTTTTTGCATCTTTCATCCAAAAGTGCCTTCAAAACATAAAACAAAGAATATCAAGCCATTTTATATATAAAACATAGGCAAAACACTAGTTAAATGTGGGTGAAACTATCGAATAATATGGTTGCATCAATCCCCGCGTCTTTCTGGTGAAGAATTGCATCATGTTATATCAGAGTATGGTGACATTGTGTTTGGCCTTCAATCAGGTAAGCAAAAGTTTCATGGTTTTGGTTTGACCCATAATTGGGTAAAGCGAAGTATCTTTTGGGAGCTTCCTTATTGGAAAACCAATCTTCTCCGCCATAACCTTGACGTCATGCATATCGAAAAGAACGTGTTTGAGAATATTTTCAACACCGTCATAGATGTGAAGGGGAAGACAAAGGACAACTTCAAGGCTAGATTGGATATAGCTTTATACTGTAACCATAAAAATATAGAGTTGGTTTATAAGGAGTCATGAGTTGCAAAACCGAGGGCAAGCTTCATGTTAGAGAAAAACGAACAATTACTAGTCTACAAATGGCTTAAGAGTCTGTGTTTTCCAGATGGACATGCATCGAACATATCAAGGCTTATTAACATAGAGGACTGCAGATTGTATGGAATGAAGAGTCATGACTGCCATGTGTTTATGCAAACACTCATCCCATTAGCTTTTCGTGATTTGTTGCCAAAGGGAATATAAAATGCACTAACGGAGATCAGTCATTTCTTCATAGTATATGCTCTAGCAAGTTGAATGTTAAGCACATTGAGAGGCTTCAAACGAATATCATCGAGACACTATGCAAACTTGAGATGATATTCCCTCCTTCATTTTTTGACTCAATGGAGCGTCTCCCTATACATCTACCATTTGAGGCAAAAGCTAGAGGACCGGTCTAGTATAGATGGAAGTACCCATTCGAACGGTTAGATATTACAGTTGCAATGGAATTCATATCTAAAAGTATTTTATATGTTTTTCTTAATTGGAAATACTTGAATTGTAATTCAATACAGGTACTTGTTTAGTCTCAAGAAAAAGGTTAAGAACAAGGCGCATGTTGAGGCTTCGATATCTGAGGCCTATATTGTTGAAGAGATCTCAATATTTATCTCGTACTATTTCGAACCTCATTTGAGAACAAGAATCAATCGCGTTCCATGGCATGATGATGGCGGTGAAGTGCCTTCCAGTGGGAACTCCAGTATTGTCAATATTCTCCAATACTGGACGACTCACACCTAAAAATGCCGTAAGAGGAAGATATTTGTCGGAAATAGAATTCAAACAAGCACACAACTATGTTTTATTTAACTATGATGAGCTGAGACCATTTATTCAATAAGTTTATATATGTGTAATACTAATTAAAGTTTTTCAGTAATATACTGCTAATTATATATTGTGATATCATACACTCATTATCACTTGCAGGCAACATCAACAATATTTTCTCTCCAATAATTCGCAGCTGGCCGAATCCCAGATCTTTCAATTACAAGATGAACAATTTGCCACATGGTTCAGAACACATGTAAGCACTATCATAAACTCATTCTAACTTGCAAAATTAGTGTACGTATGCATGTCATTACGAGATTCTCGTTCATTTATCATTTATTGATGTACATTACATATATACAAGGTTTATCAAATGGGAAGGAGTACGTCTAAGTCATTGTCTTCATTAAGCCTCGGGCCTTAAAGAAAAGTTAAGTGCTACAATGGGTATTTTATCAATGGATATGTTTTCCATACTGAAGAATACGGGCAAGGAAAAAAGACATACAACTGCGGTGTTTGTGTTAAGGGATCCACAAGTAGTGAGTTAGAAGTTGACTACTATGGTAAATTAGAAGAGGTCATCAAACTACAATATCATAGCAAGCAGAATAAAGTGTTTTTTTATTCAAATGCTATTGGAATGACACGACGGATAGAGGAATCATAGTTGATCCGCACCATGGTCTAGTCGAAATCAACTCAAAAGCTAGACTCTGCAACATAAACGATGTCTTTGTTTTCACAAAGCAATGTCAACAAGTTTATTACACATATACCCCTTTATTTAGAAAGGATCGATCAAGAGTTGATTGGTTGTCCATTTTAAAAACAAAACCACGGTGTCGTGTCGAGGTTGTTCAGGATGAAAACGAAGACACAAGTGTGCGAGATGAAGTCTTTCAAGTTAGTGAGTTGGTTGAACCATATCGAGTTGCTCCTTCGATTGAATTGGAATAAAATTCAAATTTTCATGTTCTCGATGATAGTCTTATTGATATTGACGCAGAGGAATTGAATGTTGTTCTGAGCTCTAGCGGACAAGCAAATGTCGATGAAGAAGATGATATCCATATTGAAGATTGCAATGAAGGTGATGACAATTCAATTGATGAGGAAGAAGAAGAAAATTCCGACTAACTACAATTCTTTGCCGTATGTAAAACCCTTTTTTCATGTAATTTAGATTATGGATGATATATTTTGTAACACAAAATATTTACTGTTTAAGCACTATTGTTTTTGTTTTATGCGATGAACAATTTATCATTTAAGTTTTTGCAGGAAGGTAAATAGACAATACAAATACAACATTTCCTCTAACATGCAAACTTACCAATGACCATACCGACGGCCTTACATCCATCGGTATCTCACATAGAGTTTGCAAATAATTACGCGAAATGCCATAATCACCGACACCCTTACCGACGAATTTATATCCGTCGACATCTCACACAGATTTCAGAAATAATTACGTGAAATGCCACCATCACCGACGAACTTACCAACGTCATTATGTCCGTCGGCATCTCACAGAGAGTTCAGAAATAATTATGCCAAAATGCCACAATAACTAATGACCTCACTGACGTATATATATTCATCGGTAATTTATCGGTGGGCAAATTTTACCGACAAAAATATTGACGGAATGTTCGAATTCCAAAGGGTCTGCATTGAATAAGCCTCTGACCAAGTCAGAGTACCGACGGAATTACTGACGGACCGCAAAAAATATGGAGGATAATTAAAAATTTCGATGCGAAATTAAGAAATTGCCGATGGATTTTTAGCAAGTTACTGACGTTTTTCTTCTCCTCCGTTTCTCACCTTAGAATTTTGATTTTTTTCCTCTCAAATCTTCAAGCTTTGTTGAATCTCTAGCAAGCTTGGTTGTGAATCTTCATCACATTAAAAGGTATGTGTTTTTTTTCTATTTTATTTTATTTTATTTATAGTTATTTTTATTCATTTTATGTTTTTTTTTTTGTTGTATTTTTTTTGTAATGTAGATAAAGTTTTTTTCTTTAACACATTATTAAGGTATGCATATTTCTTTCCTAAAGTCTATAGTTTTTTTTTTGAATTTGTTGAATATTTTTATTGTTGTATTGGCATAATTGTTATTAGTTAATTTGTTGAATATTTGTTGTTAATGTTGAATTTACCTTAGAATTAGTAATTGCATATGTTGGAATAATTAGTAATTTTACTCTATTATTGCATGATTTGTGTTTAATTATTTCCATTGTTTTTAATTTATTGAACATATTTTATTGTTGTATTGACATAATTATTGAATAATTTGCTGAATTATAATTGTTAATGTTGAATTTACCTTAGAATTAGTAATAGCATATGTTGGAATAATTAGTAATTTTTTTATATTATTGCATGATTTGTGTTTAATTGTTTCCATTGATTTTAATTGTTAGGCTATAATTCTTTTTTAATTTATTGAATATATTTTATTGTTGTATTGGCATAATTATTTAATAATTTGTTGAATTAATATTGTTAATGTTGAATTTACCTTAGAATTAGTAATTGAATTTGTTGGAAGAATTATTAATTTTACTCTATTATTGCATGATTTGTGTTTAATTGTTTCTATTTATTTTGAATTTATTGTTTTGTTGTATTGGCATAATTATTGAATAATTTGTTGAATTGTAATTGTTACTATTGAATTTACCTTAGGATTAATAATTGAATATGTTGGAATAATTATAATAGATTGGGTCAATTGGTTGTGGCTATTGTTAATATTTGCAGGTTTGTGGATTTCGATAGTATCCAGTATAGGGGAGGTGCTGCCGAATTTTTTTTAACATTTAAATTTAATTATATAATTATTTATATAAAATTGGTTAGATGCGCAGAATGAAAACCAAAGCTTCACGTCCGGTCGCATCAAGTTCATCTAGCAGCGAGGATGATATTTCCTTAGGTGCCTCTCAAGAAGAGGCACCTACACCACCTGCGCTGTCAACCGATGCTGCCTCTTCCAGCGTTGTTTCACAGCGCAGAAGCGGCGTGCCTTCGCAGCGGAATCAATTTACCTGCAAGTACGAGGCACAGTGGAAGGATGATCTTTCAATGTAAGTTTCTTAAGGTTTTAGTTTTTTTTTTTTAAAAAACAAATTTAAAACATAATTTATGAAGTAATCACTATTTAATTAATTTCATTTCTTTTCAGGTTCACAAACATTAAGGCCGCCCGAGTAATATCATCGGCGTTTAAATCATCGATGGAGATTCCATTGTTTCAATAGAGTTAGATATCCAGGCATCTTGAATGGATGCCTCAAATCAATGCATGATTTTCCAGATTTTAGGTTCGTGTTAATATATAATTTTTAGCTTATTTCTAATAAATTCTTAATATAATTGTAAATAAATTATTAAATTTTTTTTTAAAAAAAATTATACACATAATCGATGTTGTTGGAACAAGGAACATAACACTTTTGTGAGGAGGGTGTGGGAAAATCACGCGGCAATTAGGTAACATCGAAAACAATAAACTTTTTTTTTTTACAAAAAAATTTATATTTCAAAATGTAATTTTTTCTTGCGTGAAGTAGGTTGCATGATTTGTGGTACGAAGCCCAAAAAAATGCAAAAACAACTGCGAGGGATAAGGGGTTCCAAGGCTGAAACGATGTTGCGGTTTGGAGGGATTTCAAACCGATATACATTCCGGAAGATATATGGCTACACTATCTTTAGCACGTGACGTCTGAGCGGTTCACACGACGCTCACAGTCCGGTGCTGGCAACCAGAATCGTCCAATTCATGGCTCGGTGACAACGCACACCGGCGGCTCCGTTCCATTTACTGCACATGCGAAACAAATAGTAAGATTAATTTAAATGAAATATATCAT
Organism: Populus alba; assembly: GCF_005239225.2. Classification (NCBI taxonomy): domain Eukaryota; kingdom Viridiplantae; phylum Streptophyta; class Magnoliopsida; order Malpighiales; family Salicaceae; genus Populus; species Populus alba. The sequence goes on from NC_133298.1 coordinate 11,779,082, forward strand.
TCAATTAATTTGTTGTTAATAAATTTTTTTCATTATAGGTTAAGTCTCTTGGACGTGAGCCGAGCCCTATGGAGCTGTTTGTGGAGATGCACGTGCGGAGTCAAAACCGCCAAAAGGGGGTGCAACAGTTCGTTGACAGCCGTGCTCAACATTTTGTGGTATGTTTGTTCAACCATTTTATTTTGTAAGTTATTATTATGTTTATTGAATTGAATATGATGATTACTTTTTTTATTTTCAGGAGACCTATAATAATCGATTGAGGGAGAGATACGGGGACGATCCTTTGACCCATCTGGAATTCGATCCGGATTTGTGGATGGAGGCTGGATCGTCAGGTGAACCTGATAAAAATCAGGTTTATGGGCTCTCCAACACTACGGCCGACAACTTGCAGTCGGCCCGTAGTGCTTCAACCGTCGGGAGCTCCCAATCAGTATCGAGCTCCCAATCTAAGGAGTTTGTGGCCTTGCAGCAACACACGGCTCTGCTCATCAAAAAGTATGACCACCTATCAGAGGCGTATACACAACTGAAAGAACAACAAAGAGTGGCGTCCGAACAAAAAAAAAGCGGAGTTTGAACAACACATAGCGGAGTCTGAACGACAAAGAGCGGCCTATGAAGAGGTTCGTGAAATGGTCATGAACATGGCACAAGGTGGAACATGTGCGCCAAATCCTTTTTGGCCGAATAACCGTCAGCCTCCTCCTCCTCCTCCTTTATATTAATTTTTAATAAACATTATTTACATTTAAAATTTCGTTTAATGTTTTTTTGAAACACATTCATTTGGTAATGAATATTATTTATCTTTCATTTTTTGTTTTTGATGCTTAATATAAATTTTATTTGCATAATTGGTTTTTATTACCATTAATTTATATCATTTTAATGTATTCTAAATAATTTTTAAAAAACAAATTTAAAAAAAAAACATTTACAAAGCGCTTTACCAACGGACTACATCCGTCGGTATTTGACAATGGTTGCCACCATCACTGATGAATATTCAGACGGATACATTCGTTCGGTATTCCATACACTCACCGACAGCGTTACCGACAGAAATAATCCATCGGCATTTGTCAGTAGCTGCCAAACGTACCGACAAATTTATAGACGGATGTATTCGGTGGGTATTTCAAACCCTCACCGACAACTTTAGCAATGGATATGGGCAGTCGGTCATACACTATATCACTGACGGAGTATTTTGCGTCGGTATATTTCAAGCGGGAAACTTTTTTTTTTTGTGCGCAATTTCCGTTTGTAAAACCATCGGGAAATTTTTTTTTGTATTTTCGACCAATATAGCAACGAAATGTGAAATCACCAACAAAAAATAATCCGACGGGCATATTCCGTCGGAAATGTAGTCGGTAAATAGGTTACCGACGACTCTCAGTCACACACCGACGGAATATTTCTGTCGGTAACACTGTGAAATCTTGTAGTGTGGTACTGATGTTTAAACAAAATTAGGCAACAATATCAATATTAACACATAACTCATTTAATTTCTTCATTATCAATATCAACACATAACTCATTTAATTATCAATCAACAATGTCAACTTATCACTAAAATAATTTCTTCATCAATTAATTATCAATCAACAATATCAACTCATTACTAATATTATTTCTTCATCATCAATATTGCCATATAACTCATTTAATTCAATTATTGATTAAACATTTTCATTCTTTTTTTTTTCTAGGCTGAAACCCCTTCTAAAAACAAGAATCAATAATGTCGCATGTCACCCGCGCGATGTCTGTTGGTGATTTTTCATTTGTTTGCTTGATTTCTTGGGAGTCGCTACCTAGTATTTAATTAAAGGGTTACTAGGAAACCCGGGTGTACTGATCTTGTTAGAGATTCACGAGTAAAAGACTAATTGTAACTAGAGAAGGTATTAGTACCCGTAGGACACCCTACCTGAGGTAAGCTACTTCGCGATTTGATATAATTTAAAAAAAAAATAAAAGTTGTCTTGCCAATGATTTCATAAAAAAAGAAAAGAAAAGAAAAATTCTCCTCTGTAAAGAAATCCTTATCATATCATATAAAAAAAAAACCTAATTGCTCTAGCATCAATAAAAAAAAAAAAAAATATATTTAATATCAAGAATATATCTTATGTACAAGATTATAATTCCAGATACCAAAAGAAAAATATTTTTTTGATATATTTTTTCTAAATTTAAACCAAATTCAATGCAAATTAAAACATATATATTTTTTAATTCTTTTTAGTTTTATCATAAACAACACATACATAAAAAAATAATAACAAAACACCCACTCAAACACCTTCCTTTTAATATGTTTAAGCACACACCCATTACATGATTACAAATCAATCATAATTCAAAATAAACCAAACAACACATCAAACAATTTTAAATTTACAAAATGAACCCTAAAAAATTTAGGAACAGTGTCGGGAAGCCCTCTGAAACTGTAGAAATAGTAATGGTGCGTTGCTCCACGCACCGCCACTGTAGAAATAGTAGCGGTACGTTGCTTCACACGCCTCCATCACTGGCAGCGCGTGGGTTCACACGCTGCTACCGATGAAGGCAGCAAAACTGATGGATCGGGAACATATTCTTCTTCTCTGTCTTCCAACGCTGTCGGTGAGGACCACCATCACCTGCAACAAGGGAAACAACGCACACACAACAGTTGATTTTAATTTTATTTTTCTCCTCCTCAGATCTAGTTTTTCTCTACAGCTCTATTTTCCTTTCGTTTCCCCTTCTTCTCTGTTTCAGGCGGCTGACTCTAAGATCAAGGCGTCTGTAGCTTGTGGTCGGCGAGTTCTGTCGTACTTGGACTGCTGCTAAAGGCCGGTTGAAGGAAATGAAGGAGTAGGGGCTGCTATTGTTGTCGTCTATTCGGCTGGCTTCGTTATGGAGAAGAGAATGTTGCTCGGGCGCTGCCATGTTCGGGCTACTAGATCTCGGGTGAGGATGGCACTGCTGCGACTAACGGTGAAGACCGTGGGTCTGTGGTTGTTGAAGCTGCGGTGGAGATAGGAACAGTTGTTGAGTAGGGAGACTGAGATGGGGTTGGCCGATAGATGAGAGGGACGATAGGGAGGCTGTCTTGGAGAGGGAAAAGCTAAGGGAGTCTGGAGCAGCTAAGAGGGAAGATCTGTGGAAATGGGGACAGTGAGAGGAGAAGGGAGTGATGTGGTGGTTGTCTTGTAGCTAAAAGGGAGGCTTGCGACTGAGGAGAGAAGGGATAGTGAGGGAGGTCTTTCCGATGGGTGTTGGTTTCCAAAGTGGAGTTGAGGGTCAGATGGCTGGGTGAGCTGGCCACTAGATGAAAGGAGTGGCTCATTTTTCTTTTTCTGGGTTTGGGAAGTGTGGCTGGTTGGATAGAGATGAATTTAGGTTTAGGGTTTCCTTGTCTTTCCCTTGATTTTTTCAAAATTGCCCCCTACTTGTGTGTGTTGTGGAGACCTTTATTTATAGGTAAAAATATTGCTAGGTTTTTAAACTTAGTCCCTTAACTTCTTTTTTTTTTTTTTTTTGTAAATTTGATTTTTCTTATTTTTTTTAGATTTTTCTTATCAACATCGACTTGAATGAGAAAAATCGATGATTTTAAAAATAACATGTTAAAAGTTGAACGCATTTCAAAGATCTTTGAAAAATTTAAATTGTTTTGAGATCATGATGAAAATACTAAAAATAATACAAATATATTAAAAAAATATATTTTTTTTTTGGGATTTTCATTGTTTTCGCTATTTTTTGGATTTTTTTTGAAAATTTTATCAAAAAGGTCGGTCAAAATTGATTAACAATTTTTCTTCAATTTCACAAATTGAAACATCACTCACTATTATTTCATTTATTTAAACATTAATTCATCACAATTTCATAGATTAACCTAATCATCCTCACAACTCATACCATAACTATACACTAAAACAATTAAATGAAATCTTAATACACTATATACATCAATTTAATTGAGAGGAAATGATTTGTTACCTTCTAACTCAAAGAAATAAGAAATGGAAAGCTTGAAATCACCATAATTTTTTTTCCCTCCTTCCCCCTTATTTTCCTCTCAATGCACACCCCTTAAGGAAAAAAGTCCTTATTCCCCTTTTGAGATTTTCTTGTTCAAACCCTTCATAGTATACTTTAATCACTAGTTCTATCTTCTTCTTGTTGTTTTTTTTTTAATTGTTTTTGGATGAACTTTGATAAATTTTCACTCAATTTCTTCTCCCTCTCAAACCCTAACATGGCTGACCAACATGGTTAATTTCTCACTCCCCACTTGTTTATATATATTTACAAGTTTTCCCCCCTTTTTGTTTAAGGACTTTCTTGCTTTGTTTTAAAACCATTTGGCCCAAAAGTTTGACTTGTTCAATTTCATCATTGTCCAACATTGACCTTCTTAGTTAATAATTTATATTCCATTAATTTCTATTTTTTTTTTTTTATTTATTTAATTATTTGTCCCTCCTATAAAATAAAATGTAAATCAAAATGCATGAATTTACTCGGAAGTTACAAGAGTATTCAATCTCATTCTCACTGCACTTAAAGACCTTCAAATCCTATAAATATCATCTTGTGAGATATAGAGATATTAGATCTTTTAATTGTATTATTCATCTATTAAGAGAGTTAGTTGTGAATCACTCTTGTAAACCTTTAAGAATTAGCTAAAACCTCTTAGTGTTGGTGAGGTAATTCCAACAAGGAATAATCTTGAAGAGGGCATATCTTAAAGTGAGAAAAATATTGGTTAGATTCATCAAGTTGTGAAAAATCTTAAAGAAAAAATATCTTCAAATGGTGAAAAATCTTGGTGTAGATTTATTATGTCGTGTAAAAATCTTGATATGAATTCATCAAATGGCTATTTTACTTTTGAACTTGGATTAGTGAAGGAATATAATACTCAAGTGTAGTTTAGTATTTGTGGTGTAGATATAGGCTTGTCAAACAACATTAAAAATGAGTTTGTAAATTCTCTTCTCGTATCTCTTTACATTAAGCACTTTAATTATATTGTTGATTATTATATTTATTTGAAGTAATTTGTATTATTTATCAATATTAGTGATACATCTAATTCACCCCGTTTAGGTGTTAATTCTTGAACATAAATATCATGAAAATAAATAACTATAATGTATCATTTTAAGAACAAGAATAAAACTATAGTTTTTTTATAAAAAAAAAAATATCGAGCAATTTTTAATTCCTACGCATAAATAAATTGTAAAAAAAAAGAATCACATTAATAGAATGAAGAAGTTTTAATTAAAAAGATGTCTTTTAATCATTATTTTAAATCCTCTAGAGTTTATTAGATATTTATTTTAATCACCTTTGGTTGTTATTAAAATTAAGTGCATTGCTAAAAAAAAATATTTTTTTTGTTCATAAAAATAGATTAATAAGAGAAAGAAGGATTATAATAGAAAAATTATTTTATTTTGATAGAATATAAATTAGTAATTTCTTTATGTAACAATTATTGACATATACTAAAATAAAAAAAGTGAATAGTTTCCCAACAATACTAAATTATATATTTTAATTTATATTTATCTTTTATTTATAAATTTAGTTTTTAATCGGTGTAAATATTTTATTTTTATTTATTAATATAATTCATGATGTGTTTGATTATACAAATGCATCAATTTTTATGTTCATATTAAAATATAAATTTAACATAAAAAAACACATTAATAATATTTATATTTTTTTATATTAAAAAATAATTTTTGATGTGGCTCGTGACAAAATCATATAAAGTTGACTAGTCTTTTATTATTAAGAGTAGTTGCTCACAAAATCCCTTTTGAGGGCTATATAGGATTGTAGTAACGATGATGACTTAAAATATTTTTTTATTTAGAGATATATAAAAATGATTTTTTTATTTTTAAAAAATTATTTTTGATATCAGCACATTAAAACGATCTTAAAACATAAAAGATATTATTTTAAGCAAAAAAAAATTCAAAATTTTTAGGAACATGATGGCACCGCGTTTCCAAATATACCCGGGTAAGGGATACTTTTTGACCATGTGTATGAGATTTTTAAAATTTATTTTATTGTTGATCAATAATTTATATATTGATCTAGTCAGAACTTACTTAAAAAGAATAGAATCTTGCATAATTAATTATAAATATATATTTTTAAATATTTAAGATTTTAAAAAAATTTGTATATATATATATATATATATGAGAAGTAGAGTTTTAGATAATCTTTATTTTGTACTTAGAGGGTTTTTTTTTTTTTTTTTTTTTGAGTAGAGATGATTTTTTATTTTATAAAGTATAATTAAAAAATATATATATTATTTATTGTCGAGATTTTTTTGCATTGAAGCATTCTTGAAGTGATCCTTGGACTCTGGCAGGCTATGGATGCGGTGACTTGGGTATTCTTGGGAGGCTATGGTCACATATACTGGACAAGAGAATTGCTGCGTCAGGTCTCATAATATTTATGGTCACATTTACTGGACAACAGAATCGCTGCGTCAGGTCTCATAATATTCAACAGAATTGCGGCCAAGGAAAGCTTCCAAGTCGACTGGAGGAGGTTAATTACTATAGCTGAGAGAGTGGAGAGAGCTGAAGGCAGCCACCGGAGGAAGAGTGGAAAGCAACCATAGGGGACCGCAGCAAAGGGCTTTAAATATACAGACAAAGTTCACAAATGCTACTGTTCTTAAATCGTTTCCAGAGGGAAAGGGAGAGGAGAAGGGGACCCTTGAAAATAAATCCTGTCAGTGGTCCTCTAGGAATCCCTCCGTTGGACAGGCAACCAATAAGAATTCATTAAAGAGGATGGGCATGAAAATGTTAGCCAATCAACACTCAGATAAGACCTATTATGGGTCCCGACAAGGACGATCGATCAAAGCCTTGTATATTCCACATAACAAACCACCAATAGGACACGGGGCTGGCTAGCTAGCTTGCTTGCTTTTGCCAAAGAATGAAAGCTCCTCTCAATAATTGTATATCAATTGGCCCCAAGATAAATACTTCAAGGGACACCCTCTTGCTCTTCGCAATAGTCGTTTTGTATTCTTGCTTTATTTCATAAATATTATGCTCAGCTAGCTCCTCTTCAGTACTTAGGCCAAGCACAGTTAATACTTCAATATTTGTCTCACAACCAAATCTTTGGCATGATCAGTGGAAGGAAAGCGGCAAACGCCATGGGAGGCAAGACAGCAAGAGCTTGCGATAGCTGTTTACGCAAGAGGGCACGCTGGTTTTGTGTAGCAGATGATGCTTTCCTGTGCCAAGCCTGTGATGCATCGGTCCACTCAGCGAATCAGTTAGCAAGTAGACACCAAAGAGTCAGGCTGGAGACCGCATCATCATATAGGATCAGCAGTTCATTAAACACTGATCAGGATTATTCTCCACCAGCATGGCATCGAGGGTTCACAAGAAAGGCAAGAACCCCAAGGCATAACGGCAACAGGTCTTTATTGGTGCAACAACTGCTCAAAGATGATCGAGAGAAAGTCTTGAACCCTCTTCCTCTTGTTCCTGAAATTGGAAGTGAAGAGGAGCCAAATATGGCTGCCGATGAGAATGAAGATGATCAGTTGCTTTGTAGAGTTCCTGTTTTCGATCCGTTTGCAGCTAAAATGTGTGGTATAGTAACAAGTGAAGATGAAAACATGGTTGTTGAAGTTTATGGACAGGAAGGAGCATGTGACTTGGATAACCTACCAGGGTTTCTGCCTTCAGACATGGATCTTGCTGAGTTTGCTGCAGATGTTGAGAACTTACTGGGACGGGAAGCTGATGAGGAATATCACGATACTAAGGATTCGGAGCTGTTAGATTGTAGTAAAGGGGAAGATGAAGGACAGTTTTGTTTCGCGGACAAAGTAGTGAAGATGAAGGATGAACAAGAAATGGAAACAATCATAGATTGCCATTTTGATCAAGATTTTAATATGGCAAGAGAGTCATTGTTGGGTTGGAATTTCGATTACGAGACACTGGTGGACGGACATGAAGAGGTGGAAGAGAAAAAGGTGGCGGTGCCTGAGACAGAAGTGACGAATAGTACTGGATACAAGGAGATGAAGAGGAACGTATCTTTAAGGCTCGATTACGAGTCAGTCATCATCGCATGGGCTAACCAAGGCTGTCCATGGACTACAGGAAGCCGACCAGAGCTCAACCCTGATGATTCTTGGACTGATTCCATGGTATATATATGCTTCCCTCATTTTCATTTCAGGTTTTTTAAACATAAATTTTTTTGGCGGGAGAAGGAGAAAATATATAGAAGAGAAAATCAAGGAAAAAAATCGGAAAAATATTTGGTTGTCCCATAGCATATTCTCTTGTACACCTTTTGATTATAGGTTGAATTTTTCAAATAAGATGGTACAGCTCCATACATGCCCTAGCTAGCAAGTTTTAAAATTTATTAGCAGTAAGTTTTGGTGGATATGTGATTTTTTTTGTCTTTTCTATATGATATTATAGGGTGCGTGCCCTAAAGACGATAATAATCCATACGGAGGACTGGGGAGCCATACAAGAGGTGGAGATGGGGAGAGAGAAGCGAGGGTCATGAGATATAAAGAGAAGCGAAGAACACGATTGTTTTCGAAAAAGATAAGGTACGAAGTAAGGAAATTGAATGCAGAGAAAAGGCCTAGAATGAAAGGCAGGTTCGTCAAGAGGACATCCCTCATGGGGACTCCTGATTATCCTTGACAAAAAATACAGTTTTAACTGCCAGCATCGATCAGCGAAAGCTTGAATGAGTTATTAGGCTCATTAGTATCAAATTTAATCTTACTAACAAATGCAACTAAGTTTAGGTAGATGTCACTGTGACCTCTCAGTCTCCGACATGTTACTGTTTGGAAGTTCAAAGTGGGAGTTACATGGACATTCTATGAAGAAGTCAACCTTAACAAGATGAACTATTTTACAAATTTCTTGTCTTGGAACTCTTCTGTTTGTTCATCAATATATGTTGTGCTTACGAAGTTTTGGAGATTAATACAATCTCCCTATTAAGGAAAATAGGTTGACAACATTGTAAATATACTAGGTGTCTACTATGCATTGAAGAAATGCTTGTTCTTCAATTGCGAGCTTTAGCTGGAATGTATTTCTTCTGCACAGCAGCTCATTAATGTTTTTCCTTTCAAGCTATAAAGTTATCGCTACCATCTATTTTCTTTCTGAATTTCTTGGATTTGTTATTTATCAACAAAAGCTAAGAACATTTTTTTCCCTTGACAATTAAATTATATGTATTATGCTAATATAAAATTCAATCTTATCACGGATGATGTTAAGACGAACTGTAAGGTAAAATGGGATAAAATTACACAAATTAATAGCTGATAACTAAGAACCTTAATAGGTATTTCAGAGGCTCTAGGTAAGAGCTGATTATATAATAGAAAAAATAACAATCATCTCATACATCCTACTCAAGGTAAATTGTTTCGTGTTTATTTTTTATGATAGAGGTGCCTAATGTGCTTACACGCTAAGGGTTCGCCTAAATTGATATATGTATTGTTGTTATTCATTTGTTATCCCATAAAAAAAAATCCAAAATTTAAGGGAATACACATTAAGAAAGCCTAGAAAATCGCCCAAGTTGGTGGTAAAGGACCAAAATGATAAGTGGAAAAGTTAGAGAACTAGAATGTACAAAATTGACGATCAAATTTTGATGGAAAAAAAACATATTCGATGAATTGTTTTTATTTAGGGGTAAAGAAATGCAAATTTGGATAAGAAAAGACTCAATAAGGATTTTCGAAGGCTTAATTAATTTTATTTGAGGATTTAATTGCAATAAAAATCAGTTTTTTGGAGTCAATTTGGATGTTAATTGGAAGAAATTGAAGTTTAGGAACTAAAATTGGTCGTTGAAAAGTTTGATTGGTCAAATCAGGAGCTTATTTATAAAAAAAACTTAAGTTTGATAGCCAATTAGGGTTTAAATGAAGAAATTCAAAACCAATGATCAAATTGTAAAATGTGTGAGACTTCAAGGGTTGAAATTGACCAAATTGACCAAGTTTGATGGTCAATTAAGGGTCCAAGTACACAAATCAAAAACCAAGGACCAAGATGAAAATGTCACTAAACTTTGAGGCTAATGATTGAGTTTGACAGTGGTGACATTGCATGAAATTAAGAGTTTGGGAGGTAATTACATGTGCAATTAAAAGTAATTAGAAGAATAAGGACTAAAATAAAATCTATCAGATCCCAAATTAAAAACCATAATTTCTAGGGGTTTAACTTAGATGACGCATCGTTCACCCACTGTTCATCTCCTTCCTTGGTAGTTTTGGATGATCGGGTTGGCACATTCTAATAGCTCATTCTAGAATTCTAGACCTCCAAATGGCACAAGGTTTTTTTGTAAATGGAAAAAGAGCATCCCATCTATAACCTTATTTCCATGAAATTGGATGTTTACATCCCAATTCTTCCATAAAGGTCTTCAATATCTTGTATTTTCAGTTTTTGGGTTGATTGAGTTGGTGGTACCTTCAAACGAATAAATATGGAGGTATAAACCTCCAAATGGAGCAAGGATAGATCCAACCGAAAGGTATGCATCTCCCCTATCAAGTTTAGGTGGTCTTCGATGACGTTTACATCAGAGTTTCTATAGCAAAGCCTTGAAAATGGCCAGCTTAGTCAGTCTTGACTAAAATACCAATTTATACAAGACCACCTAACCTTTTCATGTGTTCATACTTAAAAACTCCCAAAATAATCTTATCAAGGGCTATACATCTTTCATCCATGATCAAAAGGTGAGCAACGCATGTCTTTGTCTTCAAAAAAAGAGAGAACCACCTAGGCAAAACTATCATCCCCAAAAACTATTGAAAGATAAAGGTTCCAGTTGTTAACAATTGTCCAGAGCTTTCTCATTTTGATCAAAGGATCGAGCTTTGATCAATTTTTAAGGGAATTTACCAAAAAAAACCCTATAAATACCCCTAAAAATCAAAGAGAAAAGGAGAGAGAAAACACATTGGGAAATACTTTGTTAATATATCCTATTATGAAGGTTCAAGAGCCTAACATAGAAGGTCTAGCAAGCTTTGGAAAGAAAGAGAGTGAAAGGGAAAGAAGGAAGAAAAAAAGAAGAAAAAAACAACAACGTCTTGAAGAAGGTATAACCATGTAAAAACTCAAGGGTGGAGTCCATGTTGCTTGCCTATTTATGCTTTCTTAATGTTTTAACCTTTTTTATGTTTTTTTTTTAATTTATTTTAATGTTATGATGTTTTCTAGTTTTATTTTGATTAATATGTAAAATTGTTGTTCTTGTTGTTTAAACCTTGTTTGGAGTTATTGTTGATGTTATTAAGTATCAAGATAATATGTTTCTGACTGATTTTGATGAAATATGATAGTTTTGGATTCTAGCAAAAGGTGGCAATAAGTGTTTGATGCCTCTTTAGTTTTTGTTAGTGTATGTTCTTTGTTTTTTAGAATGGTTTGGGTTCCAAATTTTCAAAGAGCCAATTTTGAATCCAAATTTAATGTTTTTTTTTTTTTTTTTGTCATTGGGGTTGCAATTATGAAGTTGAAATCTAATGCATGTTTGTGATGATTTGATATTTTTTGTTAGTTCTTTGGATTCAATTATACTTGGTATTGGTCATGTGATTTGTGATGACAAAAAACAGTGTGTTAAGAAGTCTAAAAGACCAAGTATGGGTTTTGGCATTAATTCTTCAGTTTCTAGAATTTTTCCAGATTATGGGTTCATGTTCTTCGTATGAACTTTGTCTTATCCTCTTGTTTTAAAGCTATCTTGGGTTAATTCTTGGCACAAGCATGTTAGACTGTCATCTTTAGTAAAAAATCTAGCGTTAAAACCCATCAATAACATGTATTCATGCATTTAGATTCTAGGGTTCTTTCAATTGCTCAAATACATTTTGATTAAATTGTGGCTTTTGAGTATTAATTGAAGAAAACAATTGCTTGATTCTTGATCTACACATGATTATGAACAAAACCTTGCCCTTGATTGCCTAAAAACTTGTTTGGTTTATGATGTTTGCTTAAATGTTCACCGTGTTCTTCATGTTCTTGGTGTTTGATCTGTTTTTTGTTAGAAAATTTTATGAAATCCCAATCCATAGTCTGTTCTGATTCTACCCAATCTCAATAATGCATTCAGCAACATCAAAATAGTTATATCCCAACCCCAAACATTCCAGATACATATTATAAAACATTCTAAGTTTTCCATATTTGATTCCATCAAAATCATTTTAACCCCAAATTCATTCATCGAGCCCTAGGATGCAAAAATTATTGTTCATAAACCAAAAATTGAAGAGTTAGAGATGATCTTACCTCGTTACCAGTCTCGTAAACAACTGCAAACCAAAAGGCCTACACATCCAAGCTTAAGGGATTTCATAGAGAAAACTCTAAAAGACACACTGCTTGTTTAAACGTTGTTTCTCTTTTATTATACTAGATAACTTTTAACATTCTTTTATTATTTTAGAAAAAGAATTCCTTTAAATACTTGGGTTATGGGATGTTTTAAGCTCACTAATGGTCTTAAGACCTTTTGGACCCATTTTCTCGGATCAACCTCACGCTAAAACCAACAGTAGGGGAAACACAAAATCTCTATGTGGTGTTGGAATCACTCCAAGGAATACTCGAACTCAAAGTCCTAAAATGGCTAAAAATAATAGTCTGACTCTATTATTTTCATCCTACCTTAAATATTAATCCAATCATACATTCTCTAACTACAACTAGGAAAGTAATAAACTAGAAAAGCAATAAACGAAAAAGAAACAAAATTACAACAAATATATAAAATTCTTAAAAATCCTATGCATATCATAACAGCTCCAATGTTTACGGAGGCATTGATCATGAAACTATGAGGAATCCTTCTCCTGATTTGCATCAATTATCAACTCCCCTAAAGAACATGACTCTAGCAAGTTTTGACGAGTATAAGCAACAAATAGATGTGTGTGTAAATGTTTGATTTCTAAAGCTTACAACCAAACAGAGTCCGAACTTGGATGATTTTTCCATTACACTAAGAACTTATAAAAACCTCCTCGACAAGTGGTAACAAATTAATGGTCAAGAATGGCAGCAATCCCATCTCATGGTGCTGTAATTTCTAGAACTCATAGCACTGGTGTTACTTCCGTAACTAGTAGTGCAGCAATTTCATCAACATCACCCTTGAACTCTGTAAGATCTTTAATGTTAAAACAAGACTAATACCAAAATTAGAGGGTAAATCAATGACATAGGTGTTAGAACCCAATTTATTGGTTACTTGAAAAGGGATTGCTCTGTGTGCATGAAGCTTGGTAAAACTCCTTGGAGGAAAATGCTTTAGTTTCAAACGAACTAGAACCATATCACCTTTATTAAAGCATCGATCTTACATTTTGCATTTGTCGCAAATGCAGAAGAGTTTATATGAAAGGTTAGTTGTCGTTTGCATTCATCATGAACATCTTGTATATAGCTGGAAAAATCCAATGCAGCCTTGTTTAGCCTAAGCAGCAATGGTAATGAATTAATGTCAAGTGGAGTGTTTGATTGGAACCCATAAACCATTTCAAATGGAGTGCAGCCTGTCGAATGGTTAACAGAGTTGTTAAAGGAAAACTTGACGTATGGAAGCACCATATCCCAGGTAGTCACATGATCTGCAACGAGGCAATGTAATAAATTTCCCAAACTTTTGTTGGTTATCTCAGTCTAGTTGTCTGTTGGGGGGTGGAAGGCACTAGAAAACATCAACTTTGTTCTCATTTTTTGTCCACAAGGTCTTCCAAAAATAACTCATAAATTTGTAGACCCTATTAGACATAATCAAAATTGGAATACCATGCAAGCGAACAACCTCTTACAGAAAAAATGCAGCAACTTTTGATGCATTGTAAGCTTTATAGCACGGAATAAAATGGGCCATTTTGGAAAAACAATTAACCATCACCATAATTAAATCATGTTGCCAAAAATTTTTTGGGAACCTAAGAACAAAGTCCATGCTAATATGCTGCCATGGTTTATCTGGAATGGGAAGTGGTATATAGAGCTCCACTTGTTGCTTGGTTCCTTTATTTAATTGGCAAATCCAACACCGATCAACCACTGTATACACATCCCTCCACATTCAAAGCCAATAAAATCAAACAACAATAACAAAGGTCTTATCATGACCGAAGTGTCCAACTAACCCTTACTATGGAGTTATGTTATTAGAAACTTTTGAAAAGAGCCACGCGGAACACACAAACACGATTTGTAGAATAAAAACCCATTGCGCAACAAATACTCATTACTAAATGTGCACCCCTTGGTGGAGATATCATTCCATACATTGCCAAAGTCCTTGTCTTTGGCATACTCTGTTTTAAAACTATCAGAACCTGCAACATAAGCGAAAAACATATATAACAAGTGTGGTCTACTGCTTAAGGCGCCAACCACCTTATTTTTCATCCCTAACTTATGTCCAATAACAAATTCGAATTATTGTAGATAGGCCATCCAATGAACATGTCATGCATTCAGTTTACTTTGGGAATTTAAATGCTTTAGAGAATCATGGTATGTAAAGAGGATAAACTCTCTATGGATCAAGTAAGGTCGTGAATGCTTGATTGTTTGAATTAAAGCATACAATTTCATATCATATATCGAGCATTGTCAGCGAGTGTCATTAAGTTTCTCACTGTAAAAAGCAATGGGATGATCCTTCTAAGTACACCCTCGATTAAGTGTCACAATCCACTTTAAAAATTTTAGAGAAATCTGGCAACTTGAGCACTAGTGCTTACCCCATCTTTTACTTAATTTATGTGAATGCTTTGGCAGTTGCAGCACTCCATGCAAAAAAAAAAAAAAATCTTTCAAGCACTCAGTGATTGGGGCCATTATTGTGCTGAAACTATGAATAAAGCGCCGATAGAACATGCCCAAGCCATGAAAGCTTCTAACTTCAAAAAAAATCCGAGGCGTTAGCCATTACTGGACAGCCTGCACCTTTGCAAGATCATCCTTAACACCTTGATTAGAAATTATAAAACCCAAAAACTCTGTACTTTTCCTTATGAATGAACACTGGCCTTTATTAATATAGAGCTATTCATCTTTCAAGACCTTCAGATGCTACTTGACATGGCTCCAATACTCTTGCACACTTCGGCTAAAAACTTACTCATCAAAATAAAATACGATAAATTTTCCCAAGAATGGTTTGAGAACTTGTGTCATAACACATATAAAAGTGCTTGGTGCGTTAGTTAATCCATAGGGCATGACTAGCCACTCGAATAAACCATCTTTCATCTTGAAAGCAATCTTTCACTTGTCACCCAACCGGATATGAATTTGGTAGTAGCTACTTCAGAGGTCGATCTTAGTGAAAATAGAGGAACCACTTAGAAAATCCAACATATCATCAAGATGAGGAATGGGAAATCGATACTTCACAATTAATTTATTACTTTCTTGACTATCGATGCACATCCTCAAGCTACCATCCTTCTTTGGTGTAAGTAAAACCAAAACAACACAGGGGCTGGGACTTTCTCAAATGAACCCTTTGTCTAATAGTTGTTGAATTTGTCAACTGAGCTCTTCATTCTATGTTGGGCTCATGCGGTAGTGTGGTAAATTAGACAAGGTTGAGCTAGGGATCAGATCAATGGCATGTTGCAACTCCCTCATTAAGGTAGTTGATTCAAAATTTCATTCGGCATGATATCCTAAAACTCTTCCAACATTGTTAAGAACTTTATTGGAACAATGTCGTCCTCCTGCTTCACCTCATGACTCATTGCTAATAGCACCATATTATCCTCATGCATAACTCGAGATAATTGTCACATTTTTTTATATATAATTTTTCCTTTTAATACAATTACACTTTAAAAAAAAAAAAAAAAACCCTTTCTATCATAGTACAAAGTTCAATATTTGACACTTGTTTTTTGGGTGAGACCTACAAACCTAATTAATTAAAATAAAGTAGTTTTTATGTTTTTTAATTTTTATTTTCTAATTCTTTTTAATTATATAATTTCTTAAATAAAATAGTTACTTTAATATAAAAGTGTTATATAGACATATGAACTAACAACCTTATTCATCTTTACAAAATAATAATGATGATGATATAGGTTCAACTAAGCCCATATTGGGCTTGGTTTGATTTCTTTTATGTTCGGTTTGAGCATGGTAAAACCTAGCCCAACATGGGTTCATTTTAACTCAATCAAACCAGACCAAATTGAGCCCATTTTGAGCTTGGGTTGACTCTTTTTTAACTTGGCTTGCCATGGTCAAACTAAGCCCAATATATGGTTTGGTTTGACCCGGTCATACCAAACCTAATTGGGCTCATTTTTTGCTCAAGTTGACTCTTCTTGGGCTCGGTTTGACCACAGTCAAACCTAACCCAAAGTGGGATTTGGTTTGAGTTGGTCAAACCAAACCCAATCGAACCACTTTAGGTTTGATTGGACTCTTCTTACACTCAATTTGATCATGGTCAAACCTAACTAAAAGTGGGGTTTGTTTTGACTTAGTCAAATCAAGCTAACTTTAGGTTGGGTTTGACTCCTCTTGAGCTTTTTTTTTTATAAGTTACAACTCTATGTGGAAAAATAGAAAAAAAAAAAAAAAAATTGCCACCTTAAGGGTTTATATATTTTTTCTAGAGATTTTCCTATATATTTTGAGGTTTTCCCGGCTATATATTATATGTTTCAACAAGAAAGAAAATGAAGATTTGTATATGAACAATATAAAAAACCACTTCTTGATCAATCCTACATACATTATATTTCCCAATAAAACCCTTAACTAACTTAAATGTTAAAGGTTTATTTTGCAATGGACACCCACCTTCCAACCCAAAATTATCCACAAAGAAAGCCAAGGTTCAATAAAGTTTTTTTGAAGTTTTTTTCTCAACTTCAGTAGTGACATTGTTTGTGGAAAGTGAACTAAACTCATGTTCATTTCCTATTATATCTTTCTTATGCAATATACTTAATCCTAAAATTTCATGGTGGATAACAGTGAAACACCGAGAGGAAGAGTTACTAACATCCAACCATCTTCATCACCTCTTGTTGACCTCCAACATCTTGCACACCAGATAAGAGCACTTACTAAGGTTGTACGAGCTACCCAATAACAGCTCATATATTTATTTATATATCCACATAGCACTTCAACTGATGTACAACAATCTGCTCATCTTGTTGCTATTGCACCAATTGCATCTCTTGTGTAACGACGACTTTAATTTCAAGAAAAGACTACCTAGAATAAAGTGATAGATAACTGACACCATACCTTTATCCTTGTTAGGAGCAGATCACGTCAACATAAAAAACCTTCTCATACAAGGTCATCTAGACATGATCTTTATAGATCAAGAGGTAAAGCCAAGTTCCAAAGCCTTCATCGACAAGCTTGTTCTCCTCTAAAGTCTCACTCCATCATTCCAGAACCAGAGAAGCAATATAAAGATAAAGATAAAATGGAGTCACTTTAGGTGAGGGGGTCACCATAATGTGATAGTGTATTAAACACAAACCTCCCCAAAGACTTTATTGCTAACAAAATGAACTTGGATAACTATTATGGATTGTCAAACCCAAAGGAACATGTTTGAAACATGAGGAGCAATTTGGAATTATTGCTGCAAGATTCAAAAGCTATGTGCAAGGTCCTTTCAACTACTTTTCAAGGGTCTATACGAGCCTAGTATCATAGCTTGAAACCTGGTTCTATATCCAATTTTTCATACTTGTGCAACAAGTTGATTTCTCGTTTCAGCACGAGCATTTCTATATAAGAGCCTATTTGAAGAGGTTAAACAAACAAATGCTACATGTGAAGAATCTGTTTGAACCCATTGCTACTAAAGCCCTAATCAAAGGGGTCTACAACTATTCCTTATAGAAAATGTTATACACACTCTCTAAAAAAAATTCCTTAACATCAAACACACGATGGAGAATTACTTAAGGGTGGAAAAAGATAGTATGATCAGACAAGGTCACCCATCTTTCCATATAAGAGCAGAGTCTCTAGCATGCCATCAATCTCGAACGAGAACATTAAAAAGAAACACCAAAAATGCATTTATGATTGTCTAACATTCCCTGAACTCATAACCACACCTATGACCACCACATGAATAAAGGTGCTAGCTTCCATGCAAGAAAAAGACTTCTACAGTACCCCTCCAATGAAAGGTGGGTCAGACACAAGAAACCCTAACAAGTTTTATTTTTTCATTGTGAAAACAAGCATGACATTGAAGAGTACCACACAATCTATAAAAAGATAGAACGATTGATCTTCATAAGTCATCTCTGCTAGTTTACAAGAAAAGAAAAACAGCTAGAGCTAAGAAGAGAAGTTTGTGTACTTACATGGCTGCATTAGATCAAATAATCCATGTAGTACCTCCAAGTTTGAATCTCTATCTTTTAAGTCTTTCAATAAAATAGTATTTTTTTTTTTTAAACATAACTAGTACCATGCATAACTCGGTTTACTACTAACCAAGTTTCATAAAAATCAGTGTATTATTCCATGAATATCATTATTGGCTAATTACTTGTAAATGATAGGGAGTGTAAACAATCTTTCAATCATAAGTGCATCCATTTTTTTCAGGTCCCCGTGACCGTTGTCTTAAAGTCCCTGTGACCAAAATTTCTCCAAGTCTTAGTGACCATTATCTCCAGGTCCTCGTGATCAACTTTCTCTAGGTTCTCATGACAAACTGTCTCCAAGTTCTTATGACCACAATTTCTCCAGGTCTCAATGGCCTCTATCTCTGTGTCATTGAGATAAGTTGTCTACAGGCCCCCATGACCAATTGTATCTAGGTTCTGGTGACCAAATTCTTCAGGTCTGCATGATCATTGTTTTCAGGTCTTTATGACCATTGTCTTTGTTGTTACCCAATTTCGGACCCCCACGTGCTGGAGAGGGTATATACCTCTCTTGAACAGAGTATAGGAGTTTAGCTCATGTTCGCTAAAAAAAATTTGACGTACACCTTTAATAGGTCCTAGGGATCATTGTTCTTAGAGCAGATTCTCAGTCAGGATGCTCAACATTGTCGGATCAAGAACCTTTTTGACCAACTAGATTACTGCCAGATTTTGTTCTCTAAAACGATTTTATCTCACTTCGACTCCTTCATCAAAGATTTAGTCCTGGACGTGTAGATAAATTTGGGCTTTTGAATCGCTTGATTTCAATATCAGAAGCTCAAAATATTCCTGTTTGAATATCTAACGTGAAGGCAGAGAATTTTGCTGCGAGAAGGATATTGACTCAAGTCTGCACTAAAAGAACTCTATTTTTGGCCTAGTTTTTGTGATTTTTGTTCTTAGTTCAAACTCTCAGTCATCACAAGATTCTCGGCATTCGTCAGTTTTTGAGTTAGACTTGGAGATCCCTTTTGACCAACCACATTACTGTCAGTTCCTGTTCTGTAAAAAGATTGTATCTGACTTCGACTCCTTCATCAAAGTTGTAGTCCTAGATGCATAGAATAATTTTGGGTTTTGAATCACTTGATTCCGATATCAGAGGCTCAAGATGTTCCCGTTTGAATATCTAACGTGAAGGCAGAGAATTCTGCCGCGAGAAGGATATTGACCCGAGTTTGCACTAACAAAACTCTATTTTTGGCCTAGTTTTTGTGATTTTTGTTCTTAGTTCAAACTCTCAGTCATATCAGGATTCTCGGCATTCGTCAGTTTTTGAGTTAGACCCGGAGATCCCTTTTGACCAACCACATTACTGCTAGATTCTGTTCTGTAAAAAGATTTTATCTGACTTCGACTCCTTCATCAAAGTTGTAGTCCTAGATGCATAGAATAATTTTGGGTTTTGAATCACTTGATTCCGATATCAAAAGCTCAAGATATTCCCATTTGAATATCTAACGTGAAGGCAGAAAATTTTGCCGTGGGAAGGATAGAGCCCAAGTTCGCGGGGCTGATTCGAAGGATTTTTTTGGACCAAGGACTGAATCAAAAATTGTTAAAATGAGGGATTTAATTGAAGAAGATTATTGAAAGCTGGAGAGGGGGCTGGATCATCATAAATGACATTGATTTTTTCCACACCGAAATAAGGAAAATGAGACTTTGCAGTTGCACCCTCCATCTGATTTCTTTCCTTTTTTCGCTGTCATCATGCCTGAATTTCGGAGCTGCAACCACGTTTTTTTCTTGCCTCATTTCAAATGGAGCAGCTGGTCCTATGGAAGGAAAGAAAACAGCCACACCCTCCTCTAAAACTAGAAAGAAATCAGACGTAAAGAACCAACATAAAGTCAGAATATTGCAGCTTCCTTTTGCGTTTTTTTACTGCAAATCAGTAGGGATTTACGTCCTAGGATTAATGCATTGAATCCTTCTTAAATGGAGACATTTTAGACTATATATAAGCCCCTCTAATGACCTAACGGGGGCAAGAAAAGAGATAGCAAAAACATAGCCGAAAGAGAGCAGAAACATAAAAGAAAAAAAGCAAGAGAGGCAGAGTAAAAAAACGCAGAATAAAGGGAGTTTCTTGTTTTGCGTTCTGGTAGCACCGTGAGGGAAGAAAAGAAGAAAAGACAAGACGGAGAGGGAGCTTTGCTGCTAAAGCTAGACAGCAACGTTTTGCTTGGTTTTATTTCATCCTCTGCAGAAAAGAAAACAGTGAGACCTGCAGGTAAGTCTTAACTTTCTTCTCCTTTGCTGCCTTTAAATCTGTTTGCACCTTTTTCTTTTCTCTTTGCTTTGCTTTGCACATTCGGTTTTTTTTTTACTATGTACACAATGAACACTTGCCTTGTTTTGTTCCTGCCGTGGCTTTGAGTTTTTTGATGAGTGACTATGTTAAGAGGGCTGGCTTTTAGTGTTCCGTTTTTTTCTTTCTTTAGCTGTTTCAGATTTAAGGAACCGGGGAAGGGGGCTGTTGTTTCTTCATCATCAGCTCCTTTCTCTGTTCGGTTTTTTTTTCCTGCTTCTTGAGAGATTAGCCGGTCATGGTTTTGTTTTTTTTTCCTATATACGAGTAAAGCATGCTTTCCCAGTTTCTGTTTTGTTTCTCTCTGTTGGCGTGGTGAAATGAATAAGGCAGCTCGTTTTTTAAGGTGAGGAAATAATGGGGTTTGTGAGGCACGGACATAGGGGTTAGATTTCAAAATTTCAGTTCTAAAATTGTGGCTCCCTCATACATACGGGTTTATTCCTTTCCAGTTACAAAAATTTAAGTTGATTTGGCTTTGATTGGGTTTTTGTTACGAATTGTTTCAAGCTTCTTGTAATGCTTATAATATGTATGATGGCTTGCTATTTTTCCATTTTGATGTTTACGTCTAATTGTGATGTTTGCGTTTTGACAAAAATATAAAAAATGTTTTTCTTGTGTGTTGCATACGGCCAATCCCCTAACATGTTTTGAATTCTTTTTTTATGTATGTATAAAAAAAAATATTTGAAGTTTCAACAAAGGTGTTTTCGCATGGATTTCGTAAACACAACAAAAAAATTATTTTCTTGCATTTCTGGATTTTACAACATGTTTGTAAAACTCCAAAGGGTATTGGCCAATATTTCAAAAAAATATAAAAATCCTATTTTGGGGGGGAATTAATCTATTATTCACCGCTAATGTTTGGATAAAGAAATCCTTAAAGGACGAATATCCAAAATATTATTGGGAGTAATAAATCTGCACACATTCGTGAAAGAAGCCTTGATTATAATCGAAAACATTTCAAAAAATTTCTTACTCCACGGTTTACGAGCCGTGAGAGTATAAAATATAAAAAAATATAGGTTTTTTGTAGCGCCCTAGATTTCTAAATTTTTTTCCCCATTTCCTTGCGATTTACGAGTCGCAAACTCTTGAAATACTAAAGGGAAAAATGAGCTTTCAAAGCACATGGAATCTCCTTGGATTTCTATCCAAATAAATTTTATTTGAATCAAACCTAGGAAAATTGATGGGATTAGAAAACACCAACACCATAGCAATTATAGAGCAAACCAAACATCAAGCAGCTTACCTTAGGTAGGGCATACTAGGGGTGCTAATACCTTCCCTTTATGCAACCAGTCCCTTGCTTTAGAATCTCTGAAAGACCAGTTAGGGTTCCTAGTGACCAAAATACTAGGTGGCGACTCCTTCACAAAAAAACAAAAGACCCTGAAATCAATCGAAAGTCGTCACGACGCCGCGCTCCGCCGCGAGGGTGCGACAGTCTTTATGTCCTTGTGAAAATTGTTTCAAGGTCCTCGTCACCAACTATCTCCATGTTGCTATGATTACTATCTGCATATCTCTTCATCAAACATTAACAATAATCTCTCAACAAGCAACCATTCAGAGGCATGCCTATACAAGTGACACTTATGTGCAAGCATGGCCATAAAGGTAAACTTTTACATTGTTAGTATCCCCCTGCCCCCCCCCCTCCCTTTTTGGTTAAAGTCTTCCAAACATATATGTTTACAAGACTTTGGGGAGAAAATGATGGTACAGGTTCAACCAAGCCCACATTGGGCTTAATATGACTCATTTTAGGTTCGGTTTGACCATGGTTAAACCTAGCCTAACATGAGGTTTGGTTGACTCGGTCAAACTCAACCCAACTAAACCCACATTGATCTTGGTTTGACTATAGTCAAACTTAGCCCAAAATGGAGTTTGGTTTGACCTAGTCAAACCAAACCCAACCAGGCCCACTTTGGGCTCGGGGTTGACTGGGGTTCAATTTGGCCTGGTTACATCAAACCACATTGAGCCTATTTTGGGCTTGTTTGACTTATCTTGGACTCGGTATGACCATGGTCAAACCTAGTCAAACATAGGGTTTGGTTTAACCCTATCAAATCAAACCTAACAAAGCCTAAGAGCTTGATTTGACTCTTTTTAGGTTTTCTCTTTTTTTACAAGTTATAACCTATGTGGAAAAATTGAAAAAATAAAACTACCACCTTGGCAATTCATATATTTTTTCTAGATATTTTGAGGTTTTCTTGACTATATATTCCATGTTTTAACAAAAGAGAAAAGGAAGATTTTTATATGAACAATCCAAAAAACCACTTCTCGATCCATTTTACATACAATATGTTTTCCTATAAAACCCTAAATTAACTTAAGCGTTGAAAAGTTATATTGCAAGTGACACCTACCTTCTAGCCCAAAATTATACGCAAAGAAAACCAAGGTTCAGTGAAGTTTTTTATAGCTTTATCAAATAATAATAAAAAATAACAGTGATCAAATCTTAAAACCCAAAAACTTATTAAATTCTCATTCCAATTCTCATCTTCATGTCTATTTCTTCTAACCAAACACTTTAAAATGAATTTTATTTCTTTTTCATGTTAAAAATTAGCAAGCTAGATTTTTGCCTTAATTTGGCATACATATAGGTTCAGAATCAAGTCTTGTACAACTATTAGAGCTGTTAGAATATATATAATTTCTAAGAATATGATAATTAATACAATATTATTGCACATGGAATTTCTTAAGAAATTTGTCGTACACAACATCAACCTTGGCATGGTAGAATGAATTGAGACTAATTATGCAATTTCTCCGATAAATATGCATTATTACTTCCTCTAATCTCCAATCTCCAAGTCAAAACAAATGGAAATGGAACACTCACACAAAACAACAACAAACCAAGCAACAAAATTAATGTTAAACAAAAACAAACCGGCAAGCATTTCCATTCATTAGCATGATGTAAAGCTATCCTGTACTAGAGAAGTAAATATGGCAATGCAACCCCCCCCCCCAAAAAAAAAAAAAAAAAAATTAAATAAATAAATCCACTTTCCAACAAATCATTTCCTCGTCCATGGGAACTAGGGCTGCTGTGTTCTCGTATAAATAGACATCTCTTGCAAGATTATTGTGAAGCTATATTCCAAGAAATAAAAGAGTAAAGAACCTTGTACCCAGTACTTTCCATTTCTCTATCAAGAGAAAGAGATGTCTAGGTACGGGAGGGATGTTCTTTACATTTGTAGGGGCTAAAGTGCTCCTTTTTGTCCAATAAGGAGGGCTGAGAAGCGGCTAGAGCTGCCATCTCATGCGCTTAGGCAATGCTTAACATTTGTCGAAGAGGTTTAAGCTTGGCCAGGTGCATGGTGTGGGAGCAACTCCTTCCGCATGCTTTGTTCGCCCATTGGACGACTGAAGGGAGCTCCTGGTTTTACCACATGTGTGTGTGTGTGTGTGTGTGTGTTTGTCTCTATATGTATGTATGTATCAATTGCATGATTTTTCATCAACCTCCTTCATTTCATTGTCTTGAATAAAGAAAATGGAACTCTTGTAACTCTGCTATTGCTTGATTAATTGGTTTGTTTGGCTCTATGATCCTGCTGTTCATGCATGCATGGTCCAACTTGATCTGTTTTTTGTGTGTTTCCAGGGAAAATGTGAAGGGCAGATTATTTTATAAGCAGCAAAGACACCATGCTATGCTTCCTTCCAATTGCAATGGTTTTGAGAAGAGGAAGTCTTTCAAGTCCAACTATTCTGAAAGCATTGAAATTAAACAGTCGTTTTCTTGTTGTTTTTGAAGCTCAAATATTTCAAGTTAGCTGCCTTTTGCAGAAGCTAAAAAAGTCCTCTTCGATTGTCTCCCTGATGAGAAAGCGATGATTGAAATCGTGGATGATCTCTCTCTATTTTTGCTTCTCTTTCACAGAGTAAATTAATTATGTGCTTCCAATAAATCTTCTAAAAGAAATGCTTCTTTGTCTTTACAGCATACTTTGGCGTACATCTGAAGCCAGTGATGTGATGACAAATGCCCACATGAAAGACTCATAAGGCCTCCATTTTCGTCAAACTCAGCCAGGAGCTTCAAATCTTGGATCAAAGTTATCTGATCATAGCAGCATGCGAAGTCTAGGCTGATGAACTAAGAGTTTGATCATTTGTTTAATCACCATTACTCAGATATATATATATATATATATATATCATATATATATATATATATATATTGATGTATATAAATAAGTTAACATATTGACATATCATGTTCACATTAACATAACGTATTTGGTGCGGAAAAGTCACTGCAGTCTTGGATTGTAATAGGAAATTACTGATTTTATCCTTAAAAAACAAATCACTCGAGACTACTTTTCAAGAGTTAAACGGTCTTTTTATTAGATTTATTTTTCTTTTTAGATTTTTTTTGGCATCTCAATCTTTTCACAATTTTATACACAATGCAATTACTTGATTACATTTAAAAGAAAAAATTATTAACTTTGATCTAAGGGCTTTTTTGAAATTTTCTTTAATGATACACGGTGTATCTACTTTATTGTCCTTAGAATTAAAAAAAAAAAAATTAGGTTTGGCTTTAGGGGAATATTTGTGATTTCACATTGGTTTTTTTGCAATAATCATGTGGTCCTAATAGTGATTTGGTAATTTAATTAATAAAAAAAGTAACGCACCAGAAAGCAAGCCACCTAGTCGTCTTCTGGCGACGTGTATTGTAACTTATGGTAGTGAAACAATGGCTTTCTTGGTGTTTTTTTATTCGTAATGATGTGGGTTACCTTCGTAGGTGGCTCGTGTGGCTTAATTTTGAACAATTAGACGACAGTTGTCTTTCTTTTTTTTTATTTTTTTTTCTTAGTTTTTGTGTCTGCCTGCAACATTTCACAACATCCTTTCAATTTTTATTTTTTTTTAAGATTTCATCCTTGTTCTATTGATTGATTTTTTTTAATTTGAATTAATTTATAGAATTGAATTTTTTTTTTATTTCTTCCTCAATCAAT
Organism: Populus alba; assembly: GCF_005239225.2. Classification (NCBI taxonomy): domain Eukaryota; kingdom Viridiplantae; phylum Streptophyta; class Magnoliopsida; order Malpighiales; family Salicaceae; genus Populus; species Populus alba. Next base: position 11,805,003 of record NC_133298.1, read on the forward strand.
TTTTTTTTTCATTTTAACTCAGGTTTAAGAAATTTGTCCGAGCTCATTTCTTGTTTTTTTTTTCTTCCTTTAAACTTATGTTTTTCAGTTTTATCATTTAGTATTTGATGAATTAAATATTGGGCTCCTTAATTTTACATTTTTTTAATGAGATTTTTCACTACTTTTAAAAATAACCTGGGTTATCTTAAGTCTTTTTACATTTTGTTTTTTATTTGATTTAGCTTCTTTTAAAAGAAATTTTGTTTTAAATTAAATTAATTACTCAATTTTTATTTTTACAAAAATATATCGTCCGGTATGTTATCATCTCTATTTATTGTAACATATTTTAAGGTCAGCAAATAATATGCCAAAAAATAAATACGTAGTGTGAGGTAAAAAAAGTTATTTGTTATTTTTTTAAGCTCATATTTTTTTTCAATTTTATCCTTCAACATTTGATTTATTTGAAGATTGGACTCCTTTTTTTATTATTTCTATATGATTTTTTTTACTAATTTTTAAAATAACATGGGTTATCTCATATCCTTTTATTTATCGTTAATTATATTTTTTTTTTAATTATATTATTAAATTAATCCAATTTAATAGATTTAGTCATATCAATAACCAAGTCTCAAATTTTTTTTCTTTCTCTTTCTCTTTAAAAACATTGGCACGAGAAGTGTTATATTGCAAGACACTTGTTCTAGATTCGCTCGAGTTATTTTATTGGATTTTTTTTAATTGAATTGTTTTTCATTTTAAACCTTTAATATTTGATTAATTTAAATTGGGATTTTTAATTTGCTTCTATTTAAAATAGGTTAAACATGATTGATTCTAAGACCCAACATGTTATTCATTGTATATCAAAGTTTTGACTTTCCAGTATTTTTATATTTTTTATAAAGTTAAAAAAAAAAATTATCTGACCCAAGAAAAAAAACTAGTGACAGCTAAATGTTGAATTGTTGACGACATAGCTAATGGTGTAAACATGTCCCCTATTCAACATTGCCATCGCGGCCTCACAGTACAAAAGTATTCACTGCAGCCAACTAAAGCAATACATGTAGCCAACAATTTGAAACATGTACCTCTACTTGTTTTGATACTCCTTTTCTTCTCGTTCACAAATTATAGGTTATAAAACAAAATGGAAACCTCATTAGAATGAAGCAAATCTATGTGTTGAACGTTCTTCTAACTAGTTTTACACATTGAAGCAGTTTGATTTTAGTTTCGAAAATTTATAAGAGCACAAGGAAAATTTATTGCGTTATCTGGGTTACTTTCATTCATTGATCCTGTCTGAATCCTCTGCAGTATTACAGGTTAGGCAATTAAAAAAAACCTATAGATGATAAGTAAGGGTCAAATAAAGAAAAACAGCCACGCATTAAATTAATATAGAGGCCCAACTTCCCTCCACTTCAAGTATCAACCTGCTCTCAAAATCAGTCACCTGCGAGAAGGAAGAGAGCTTCTTTACCCTACTGTTGTAAAATTATGTTAATTCCAATGCATAAAAACATCATGGATACCAGAAGAAAATCTTCGTGCATCATGCTAAGCAAAAATTTCCAAATTCAGGACATTGAGAATGTAGAACTGTAGACTAATAATTGTTTCATTACTAAAACCAGATACCAGCAAATTATTGATGAATTTCTCGAAAGAAGCTGCTGCATCTGTCTATACTGACAAAAGGAAATAACAGGAAGAATGTTACCCCAACATCTAACTGAGAAATAGACATATGCATCAAGTAAAAACATATACTTTGGCATCAAAATCCTTCCAAGAGCATGAAACCAAAAAAAAATAACAGGAGGAAGTGGCACCAGTAACATTATTAGCAGCTAATTGAGCTCTGTTCAGAATTAGGAATCTTTTATTCTTGATTCTGTACACTTTTTTTTTTTCATTCAGCTTCTATAAAACTCCCAAATAACTAGAATCCTTTCTAACTCCACTTCACATTAACAAGATCAAATTCAATCAATCTATTTTAAATGTTAGGCCTAAACCTACCCCATCCATCACATCTACCAGTATACCTTACACTATCATTGAGGTGGCTCTTTAATCAGTTCAATAACATTGGAATTGCGCATGATTCGGCTGAATATTGCTGCAGAAATTTCTCCTCAGAATGAATTTAAAATCCCAACTCTTGATTTCCCCTAAAGCTCGTTGATGCTAAACCAATTGATAAATAAAATCAACAAAAAAAGTCCACAAGAACCAATTCTCTGAAAACTCAATTTATTTGATCAATCAAAATAGAAGGCAAAGCATAACTTAAATGTCTAACTAAAGTACTATTGTAGGCACCATAGGGAAAAGGAATGAAGAAGTTCTGGTAGTGAGTAAGAAATTAGAACATAAGAAAACCCCCACTCCATTAGGTATAGGAAACTAGACTTGAATGGCACCTGCTTTAACTGCTGAATCGTAAATAATATTAATAAAATTTTAAAACTATTAAAATCTAGAATAATTTCTCTTCATTAGCCAACATAATTTCTCCCCATGACCTCCCACTAACTTTTTCATATTTTCTGGAAAGTTTTCTAGTTCTAGCTTTTATTTAATTAGTATTTTATTAGAGCTCAAGTAATTACCTATACTAGGTTTTATATAGACTACTAGTATTTTCTTATATAGGAATGCAAGTTCTTGTAAGACTTTGACTATTAGAAACTCTCTATAAAGGTATGTAATGCATTATTTTCAAGAGTATCAGTTATGAATATAATTCAAAACAACTTTGCTTTTGATTGTGTGACTCAATCTTCTCTTAGGTGTGACTCCTAGAACCCTAAGTATGAAGCTTAGGTTTTATATCCCTTAGGTGCGACTCCAAGAAACCCTATTAGTTGACATTGGTAGTTTTTACAATGATCCTCAACCCCTTTGAACAATCTACATTAGTCCTTTATGACCCCTACCTTCAAACAAACCAATCTTAAAGCCATTAACTATCAAAACTTAACCTACTACCCATCAAAACATTGTTCACGTCAATGTTCATAGTCCTAAACATACCCTGAAACTGCGATCTAGAACAGCCCCCAAAGTTGTCTTGCATCATTACAAGTACAAACATTCAAGAAGTCATAACCACCATTATCTTGAACCATTGGATATATAATCAAATCCTAAACATTACAAGCACAAATTCAGACAAAGTGTTAGTAGTTTTGTGTCTAACCTAAACATAACATGCACAAATTCCAAAAGAAGAAAGAAGCGAACCCCCACACCCCCACCTTAACTTTTCAAAAAGACCAGTGATGTATTATATCTTAAAATGCAAAGTGTTAGCACTGTACCTGTAACTAAATAATCAGAAGAATACAAATTTGTTTCAAGTAGAAACAAAAACGGTTGCACTCTTTAAACAATTTTTACGATCCTAGATGCATGATGAGAACTAGATATTGCTAGAGAGAACCAAACAGCCACAGAAACAGAACTAATTGTGCAACAATTTAGGGCAGTATTTTGAGTTTTCCATGTTGGCATTTTGAACAATTTGCTTAACCATTTATATGGTTAAAGTTCAAAAGGCTGCATGATGTAAATCATTGATAATGCATTTGTGATAATGTTAAGCAAGCAAAATCTCCAAATGGAGAAGTTGCCAACCAAATGACATTATACAAACCCTACACCAATTAAAAGCATATAACCTAACATTGCCAACAAGACACTAACCCTTCTGCTCTGTTGAGTAAATTTTACCTAACCATCTAATGCCATGCAGCATGAAGGACCTCAACCATAGGACATTCCATGGTGATAATGATTCTTCTCATCTGGTGAGCAGAGCAGTTTTCTTTGTCAGTTCATGAATCTTTTGAGGGTTTTTCTTTGGCTTGATAACTCAAAGGTAATTTTATATAAGAGAACCAAATGGGTGTTTATTATTTAAATGATAACAAGACGCTAATACACAAAACATTCCTATCTCATTAACAACCACTTAGAGTCAGTTTGTTTTTGCATTTCAAAAATGCTTTTGAAAAAATTTAAAACTTTTTTTATTTTTTTCTTTGCTTCAAATTTTTTTTTTTTTCAAATCGTTGTGATGTACTAATATTAAAAATAAGTTTTTAAAAATAAAAAAATTATTATTTCAATGCATTTACGAGCAAAAAACACTTTGAAAAGCAACTACTACCACAATATCAAACGAGCTCTAAGTAAACTAGCTCAAAACACCTATGAAAAGCCCCGCGCTTTCCAGATATTGGCAGTGGTAGTTCTGACAAATACAACATTCAAACAAACATTTCCCTGATTGAGATGCACAGCAAAACAATTATTCACCCTATCCAACTCAAAAAGTTCGAGTACTTGGGGAAAGACCATTAGCCTTCCCAAATCACCCTCTAAAAATTAAAAACAAAAGCCCCTCTTCCTAAATCCCATTTTAAAATTCAGAAAGAGAAAAGACCAATCCTTTTTTAATATATTTCCATACTCCCACCTTAGAAATATTCCTCCTTCCTTTTGAAGCAATACTTCGTTATCCATGTCCACAGCATACTTTGCAACAAAAATAGAGCTCTGCAAAACTATTCTTCTTCACCATAAACATTTCACACAAATCCGTTTAAGAATTTTGAGCAATCAGATCTTATTCAATCAAAATTCGTTGAGATCCAAAAACCAAACACTTAAGTTATAAATCCTGCAACATGAAGCAAAACTAAAACCTCATCCACAGTAAATCCTGCAAAATGCAGTAAATCCTGAAAAATGCAGATGTTCTATACTTAAGCTCATTATGAGTAACACATCAAAACCTAATCTAGTTAAAAATAAACAGCAAGCATTAGCAAGATATTTTGCTGAATTACATTAAATTTTAAGACAGTTTTTGTTTAGCTCATCAGATACCCTCAACAACCACAATGCATCCCCTCTCTGACCCTAGACAGTCAATAACTAATTTTCCCTTAATTTCCTACAAGTGATAACTTTAAGCATATAAATGACCTGTTCACCCAAGACCTTTGAGAAGGAACAATGCACCCTGCTGTTTCTCAGGCTTTGCATTGCCACATTATGTCTCTTCAATTTCCCTTCAAAAGTCTCCATGCATGAACGAAAGTTGGGTCCTTGAAAAATCAATTTTTCTTATCAGGTTAGCCATGCTACTTCAGTACCAGCTTACAACAAACCAAACATCATTAACGACCTCTGAACCGCTATAACAGGGAAAATATCATAGAAAATTACCATTGTATTATATGGCCTCATGCTTCATGCTGCCTTATATTTCGACAGCCAGATAATCACCCCAGAACCCAGATTAAAAGATCACTAACCTTTACTACACCGCTAAAGATAAAACAATCCACTTAACAGACAACACATTAATCCATCTCGATGAAGAAATTTATATGAAGGACAAATACTCAACATCAACACCAAGACGTCATCAGCAATATCAAATCCTTTAAAAAAAAAAAAAAAAAAACAACAACAACAACTCCTTTCTGAAACGATACACAATCATTCTAAAGTACATGCTATCATTGCCAGTGTATAACAAAGCAAACTAAAATAAGCCTAAAGTTTTCCTAAATTAAGGCCTGTCACTGTACTAAGATCAAAACAAATAATTACCCTTCACAAAACACTCTAAGATAGTGCACATTACACAGCTAAAACATAGTAAATTAGAAATGCAACCGTACCTTAATACAAAACCAGGCAGATCAAATACTGAAATGGATTCACTCAGACTCGGCTGTTGCCTCCACTTTAGGACCTAATTCACAAAACCCATCAATTAAATTAAACCTATAAAATAAATCACTCATTTTCTCCTAAAATCATTCCAAACCCACAAAACACGGAAAATAATCACTAGATAATACCGTGGAGACAAGGAGGGCGTTGGTCCTTGCCCCACCCGATCCCACGAGTTGAATCAAGATACTGCTGGACAAGATGGCGACATTTCTGGAGATGATTGACTCCTTCAATGCGATAGCACCACCGCAGTTTCTCTCTCAAGATCTTGGCTTTCTCTATGTCAATCCATTTCTCTCTAACAAGATGCTCTCTCATTTCCAGCATCACCACTGGGTCCTTGTAAGGGTTCGATGGATCGAAGTCATCTGGAGGGGAATCCTCGAACTCTGCTACTCCCTTCTTCCTCCCCATTTCTCTCTGCTGTCACTGCTTGCTCGCCCTGTGTCGTGTGGTTCGGTTTGGTTTGGTTCTTTTGCTCTGGTGAAAAGGCCTTGACTTTTGCCTGTGCGTTTGGAGTTTGGGTTACCAAATCCATATAATATGCCTCAGGTTTTTCCTTACTCTTGTTTTTGTGCCAAAAAAAAAAAAAAACCACACCTCTATAAAAATACTTTTAATAAAAATTATATAAAAAAAACTAAACTATGAGACAATTTTCGTGTTCAATGAGCACACTATGTATTCTCATATCAAATAATGTATATTAGAATAGTCAATTTTATTTAAATTTTTAACTGGATCCTCAAATTTTGTTTTTGCATAATTAAACTATTTTGGACCAAATTAATACCAAATAATTCATTTTTTAAGAGAGGGTGAAATTAAAAAAATAAAGAACCAAAGTAAAAATTATGAAGAAAATAGATTGAAAATTTTAAATTTCATATAATAAAAATTAGGTGATCGATCACTTTAGTTGTTAAAAATTCAATTTTAATGAAAAACCTTATTGTCCTTATATTTCATTCTTCTTTTTTTTTGTGAGAGGAGATAGAGAGATTCGTTAAATTTTTGTGTAAAAAGAAAAAGTCATCGTAAACACCTATTTTAATCACCAAAAATGATTGAAATCGGTGTCAACGAGTTCTATTCTGTGGGGGATTTTATTGTGGTTTTCTTAGCCTTATTATTGCCTAAAAATAGATATAAGCCATAGGATGAGAAAATTTATATAGTTTGATCTTGTGATTTGGATCTTTTTTGGGTTCATTAGATTGATAAGTTAGTTTGTAAATGTTCTAGAAGAGTTTGAAAGGTGTTTTAGGGTTAAAATGAGTTTTTTAGATAAAAAACTCATAGTCTTAATTTTTCAGACACGTCATCAACCCTATTATTATTTTTCAAAAATTATGAATAGACAATAGTTCATTTGCTCCAATAAATAAGAAGAAAAATAGGCCAACTTTCGTGATCTCAAGCTTAAAGGCCTATGTGTCTAGGCTTTTCCTTTTAAATGCCCGAGACTGTGTCTATGATTTTCCTTTCAAATGCTTGAGGTGCTGGCCCATAAGCCAACACTATTGGGTTTTTTATATATATATATAGGTTAAATATAAATTTATAGAAGAAAAAACAAACTCAGTTGAGTCCATGACTTGGATTGTAAGTTCAACAAGTTAAGCCGCAACATCCAAGTAATTATTTTTTTTCTATTTTTCTTTAATGCATTTTGTGTCCCTCAATTTAAAAAAAATATATATATAATTCCACCTTTTATTTATCAATAATCTATTTTTTTATTTTTACTTAAAACTAAAAATATACAATTTCACCATTTGTTATCATTAATTTACTTTTGTTATCTCAGTCTCACACCCCTATAATGGTTTCTTTTTTATTTAAAAAAATTATTTCTTGCAAAAAAAATATTCATGCACTTTAGTGTCATATAAATTTGTTAAATGAAAAAATCTCTAGGTTAAAAACATTATTGAATATGATTGCATGTGTGATTTACGTTACGAGTTTGGTAGGTTGACTTGAGTTCACTTAGGTTTTTTAAAATTGAGTATTAGTTTTTACCAATTCCTTCCTTCAACATTGAGTTAATTAGATATTTAGTTTTCCAAATTGTTTTTTAAATACTACCCCCACAAGTTTCGCATGTCAATCCGGGCTGACCTAGGTTGATTCAATGTGTTTTTATTTCAATATCACATTAAAATGTCATTCAATATGCAATTGATTTTAAATTCAAGGTTAAATTTTTTTTTGGTTTTTTAAGAGACATGCTAGCAATACCTAGATATTTTTTTACATTTTGAAAAAAAAAAAAGATTTTACTCTTAGTCGTGGCGTAGCATGAGCCAATTGGCTAGTTAACAATACCTTAAAAGGCACAGGGAAAATCTTGTTCCCCCACGCATTGTAGGCATACACTCTTGGGCGCTACAAATTCACTTTGCGCATGGATTTTTTTTTTTTGTTCCTTTCCCTTTTTTTAATATTTTTTTCTAAGGATCTAATTGAAGGCTAATTTAGCTAAAATTGTGAAGGAAGGGAAAAACTGAAAGCCAGAGAAACAAAGTGAAAAGCACAAAGAAGATGGGTGGCATTTTCAAACTTTTTGGAAAAATGCTCAATTCAAGCTTCATACTTTTTGAATTTTAAAAATTAGGTCCCCCTAATTTTTAGAATTTCAAACCAAAACTTTATTTTTTTTATTTTTAAATCCTTTTTTGAGAGATGAGAGAGAAATTCACAAGATTCTAACATCAGAAAAAAAAAAAATTATTGTTGACACAAATTCTAACAACAAAAACAGTCGATCTTGGTGTCAACGAGTATAATTTGGTAAGGCATTCCATTTAGGTGTTTTTTTCACCTTCAAATTTTCTAAAAATATATGTTTGAGTTTTGAAAGTTTTTGAATTTGGGTTGATTACAGAGTTTTTTTATGGTATTTTTGAAATCATAGATGATTTTATAAGGGTGTTTAATGTGTTTTAGATCAAAAATGGGTTGAATGTTTAGTTTTTAGGGTAAAACAAACCTCCTCTGATTTTTTAATCATCATGGTGGCCGGAATCTAAAAAGAAACAGGAAACGCATTGCTTGTTTTTTTTATGGCAAACATTTGCTCATTAAAAAAAAATAAGTACAGCTCAGGTCAACAAGCTTAATCCTTTTTCTTTGGTCATTGATTTTTTTGTCCTTTCAGTTTTTTTTCCCATCCAATGTCATTCTTTAATTTTGATTTTTTTTTATTGATTTTTTTTTTTTTGCTTTTAAATAAGATTAACAATTTTTTATGATGTTTTATATAAAATATTTTTTAATTTAGTGCATGGCCTTTTTTTAAAATCTTAATTTGATATATTTTTAACCCCTTAAAAAAAACAAATAATTCCATCGATCCTTTGGTTTTTAAAGGTTTTTTTTATTTAAATTTATAAAAAATACCTTTTTATTATTAAACTTTAAAAAAACTCACATCACTCCTTATTTTTTTTAAGAAAAAAGAATTGATGTTAAATGTTAAAAAAAAAAGAAAAAAGAAAAGAGTTGCATGCACCTAGTTGGCTTGTAATAAAAATAAAAAATAGCAATAAATAATTATTAAATACAATGGGTTCATGATCGGTTTCTCTTGTTTGACACCTTAACCACAATCATCTCGGGTATTTTTTTTTAAAATTTTTTATTGAATATTTTTATTATCAATTTTGTCCTTCAACTCTTTTTTTTTTTTTTTGCATTTGCATTTGCTAAACAAAAAACATGTAGGATAAACCCATATATTTGGTTTTTTTTCCTGAAAAAAAAATTATTCTGCCCGCAAAACATATATCAAATAGTTAGTGAAATACTATATAAGAATAAAATTATATATCTATATGTTAATAAAAAAAAATTATTCAATGCTCCATTCAATTTTAACATAATTGCATTAATAGTACAAGGAAACGACTTCATAAGGTTTATTTGTGTATAAACCTTTTTTTAGATATGCATTTTGGTGATGAAAAAAATAAAAAAGGCAATGCTTATTGCTTGGGCTAGCTTAAATGGTAGGAGGCAATATATATATATATATATATATATATATATATATATATATATAATATAATAAAAAAAAAACTAAAACGACAAGGCATGAAGAAAAGAAGAAATAACGACATGAAAATAAAGGAAAGGAAAGGGAAAGAAGGAGGAAAAAAGAAAAAAAAAAAAATAGTGGGATGTTAGAGACACATAAAAGCTCCAATCAGTACATGCATCATATTGTTGAAGAGACTTTATCAAGATAAATCCAATGACAAGTATGATCATGATCAAAACCAAGGGTGGACTGCACGCTTTATCTAAATACAACAATCAAAATCCCCCCCTTCATTTTAGACTCTCCACTTTAATCCATAGTCCTTGTACAATTCTCAATCTAGTATAAAAATTAAATTTACAAAGGAAAAGGAGAAAAAAAAAAATGATGAAATTAAAAAAATATATATTATTCATATTCCACAACTCTTCTGCTCTACTGCTAAAGGGATTACCCTTGCATGCTTAGAGTAGCCTAAGGGACTCCACCAACCTAAGGGATTACACTAGCTCAATGGATTGCTCTCAACTACTTGGAGCAATCTAGTTGACTAACTTTAGTTAAGGATTCACTCATAACTAGGTTTCTTCTAATCATCTTCAAATAAAAATATTTTCATGCAAATTCATTAGAAACCTAGTGATTAGCACACATCACAATGTATAGTCACTACTTTTAAAAAAATTGTCACAATTCTACACTTTTATTGTGTTTATGCATGAAATGGTAGTACAATGCCTACCTTTATCTATCATTCTTGTTAATGGATGTCTCCAGAAAATCTATATCCTAAGATGACACCTATTTTTGCTAAACTTTCATGCCAATCACCCTCGAACACTAGCATTTTCCTTTAATGACATAGCAAGCACAATAACCAATAACTCAACTTTCAGATTACCTACAAGGGACAAAAATATTATTCTTCATCATTACTTCACTTTCCACGATGTAAGTTGATATGACTAAGAACTATAATTACAATATCACATGATCCTTTGCTTTCTTGCATATTATTCTTCACATACAATTTACTAACTTGAGTATTAAATAGTATTTTATTAAGATAGAAGACTTGTTTTGCTAGGAATACCAAGCTCAAAAATAAAACTCATATTCAAGCTAGACAATTTGAACCTAAGATTTAGCCACAAAAATCTAATATGAGGTTTTTATGATTTTATCATTGGCATCATATATAGGAACGTGAATAAAAGTTATTTCATTCTAGTTTCACTCCTTACTCAATAATTATTTTTACATTTAGTGATTTATTTTTTATTGCATCACTCTCATGATCACATACATAATTAAAATATATAAAAAACAAGTTAACATTATTTTAAATTATCATACATTATAAAAGTTAGAGTATATTTATTTGAATTCAATATATACTAACCTTCCTTTTGTATCAATTATTTCTGGTTTGAGTTTAATTAATATCATTATTTTTGAAATAGTATTAGTATTCCCATCGTGTATAACATTAGAATTGAAGAGAAGTGATAAGAAAATAGAGCATTTAATAAAATAAGGTTATATTTTCATTTGAACAATATTCAAAGGTTATAAAAAATAATGAAAAGAATCTTAAAAATGATCAGCATGGCCCATTACTCATGGAAGCAGGCAGAATAGGGAAGGCGAGGGGGGGATTCAAGAGGCCAAATAACTAGCTGCATGTAAAAACAAAACGCAAAAACATTGTAGCCACTATTCATCCAAAATGCTCTTACATAGGTGTTGTTCAAGAAACAATGTTGTTTTTCTTTTTAGTTATTTCTTTACAATTTTATCATCTTAAGTTATGTTAACATCGTCTTATTTGTTGGGATTTACTTCTCTTTATACTCCCTCACAAATATGAAGTGTCTAAGAAAGTCATAGCATGGAATTAAAACATCAATATATATTACAAAACAAAATTTTAGCTTATAATTTAAAAAATTTTAAAGAAAAGGAACAAAAAAAAAGAGAGCTAATTATTCAAAAGGCTAAAAAAAATTCACTTTCATCTATGAAGTTTAATTAACAATTATTCAAGCCAATGTTAACCTGTTTTTTTTTTTTTTGATAAATGTGTGAGCCCTTCTTATCAAGTTCTAGGTGTATGACCACATCTTATACTGTTTTTTTTTTATTTTTTTTTAGAAAAAAATGATTAAATTCACTGTAAAAAGATAATTAAATTATCATTTAATTTTGTCATAGTTATCAAATAAAGTTATAGTTTTTTTTTAGTAGTATTAACAATTACCTTGTTAATTAATATATATTAAACTAATATAAAAAATACTTAAAAAAATGATCATGAGTATTCAATGAAAATAAAATATTTATTTTGTTATTTTGATTTTTTAAAGTAATTTTCTCATATTAATTATTCTTTTTTTTTTCCTTTAATCACATACAAATTATTGAGTTATGATTTTTTATGCTTCACTTTTCAGATCATGATAAATTTTTATATAAAAAATAATGCTTTTGATAAGAACAAATACTTTTGTCAAAAAAAGGCACATAAATAATAATAATAAAAAAGAGTTTTGATGGAAGGGATATTTTTTTTTTCTACTTAATTCAAAAAACAGGGATAAAACCTTGACGAATGCCTTCCCCAAAATAATAAAGTTGACATTGGATTTTTGTTTTTCCCATCCCATGTCCATTATCAAACTTTTAATATATATTTATTAAATCATCCATTTGTTCAGACTTTCCATCAAGTGACGTAGCCCATCACTTCCGCAGCTTCCAGCTTTTGGTCAAAATCTTCCATTGCTTTTGTCTTTAAATTTGATGTGACGACTCCTAACCTCTAGACGTTGGTGTTATGTGTCACGAGAGTTTTTTTTTATATATATATATATATTAAAAAAAAAATTAAATAATTTTTTAAAATAAAAAAAATATAATATTCAAAGTTTAATAAATTTAATTAATTTAATAACATAATTAAAAAAATAAAATATCAAGAAAAAACACAACGATTTCAATGAAAAATATGAACACTTATCAATATTATGAAAATATATCTTCATAATATTTCCAAAACATCTTAATAATTTTATTTTTTAATAACATGAAAATTAAAAAAAAATAGGATAATTACATAAAAATAAAAATAAAAAAAACTATGAATCTAAAAAAAATAAGACAAAAAAATTCAATTCCTATTAACTTTTTTAAATTATAATCCGGGTTATAAGACCGAATGCACTATACATGAGGAAATAGTGAGGGTTAAAATCACACAAAAAAAAAAAACAACACAAAAAAAATTCAAAAACAACTGCAATAAAAATAATGAGTGTTAATATTGCAATAAAAAATAAATCAAAAGGCAACAATAAATTTTAAGTTTGAGAGTTAAATTGAAAAGAACAAAAACATTAACAAAAGAACAAAAAATAAATATAATTATAAACTTAGATCGAAGGGTGAAATTAAAAAACAATGAAATTTTCATAAAAGATTCAAGTAAAAAAAATAAAAAATTATAAAAATAAGTATCAAATCTTAAACATCAAAACATAGTATAAAAATGAATATACAAAATTATCCAGCATGTTTTATTACACTTTAAAAAAATCATATGTTTAAATAAAAAAAATTATGCACGCATCTAATTAAACAAATCAATAACCATTATATAAAGCAATGAAAAAAAAATCATCAACAATAAACAAAAATTAAATTGAGAAAACCAAACAAAAAATGAAGATTAAGATATTTAACATCGTAATATGGGATAATTTACTTGATTATGTTTAATGAATTTCTCTATCGAAATAAATTTGAAATAGAAACCGACACATACATAAAATTTATTGAATAATGATAATAAAAAAAAAATGCACGGCTGCATATACGAAAAATCTTATAAAAACACAAAAATGCATTATTTTAAAAAAACTAAAAATAAAAAAAATTAGGTCAGGTGTTGCTGCGTCTAGCAACTAGGCCCCACACCTGTCCCAGTAAAGCATCGGCCCGCATGCAGGACTTTTTTGTTTTAAGTTTGATGGGAAAGATGGCGCGTCGTCTGCCCCAAGTATATAAAAAAAATAATGCATCACCTATGTTAGTAGACGACGTGTCATGTGCGCAACCCAAAATCCGGTCATGGTGGTGGTTAGAAAAACATGGGTCTTTGTTTTTTTTACCCAAAAACTCAATAAACCACCCCAAAATCCACCCAAAACAAAAAATCTTTCTGAACTCAGATATGTTTTTTAGGTGTTTTTAAGGTAAATAAAAAACCTAAATGTAACCCCCTTATTATATGGAATCTTTTGACACAAAAATCAACTATTTTGGTGGTCAAAATCTTTCCCAATAGCTACTTTCTCTCTCTAAGCTGAAATCTAATGACTCCTTTTCTCTCCTCCAACAAAAAAGGACTAAAAAGAGAAAAATAAAGTTAGGTGCCAAAATATATTTTCTTAAAATTCAAGAGACTGGTCACCTAATATCTAAAAAAGATGAGGGATTAAAATAAATGTGTTAATGAAAGTTTCAACCCACCCCCTATGTTAATTTCAATTCGACCTTCTCTCCTAAAACAATATGCAACTAGGGGTTAATTTGAGCTCAAAAAGATCAAACTGCGCAAAATAAAATTTCAAGGATCAAAGTTAAAATTACAAAAAAAAAATATATTGTTCCAATATACAGAGTGTATTATGAGAAAGTGCATAATAATTTCAAAAACTAATACCTTTTAGTATAGAGTATAAGAGGAGTCGTATCCTATAACGAAAGTGGAATGTAAACTATCACTCACGTGAATGAGATAATGGATTCTTAAATGGTTTAATAAATATTAATGCTAAAATTTTATTGGTCAATTTGAGAAAGAAGTTTTTATTTGATAACTATACACTTGATGAATGTTTGATATATAAAGAGTTTATTCAAAAAACTAGTCTTCTTTCTATTCTATAATTGTACGTTTTTTTACCATTAGAAACATGTGAAAATAATTGAGGGTAAGAAGATAAATATAGTTTTTTCCATCAAATTACATTCAAGATTTCATTCTCTTAAAGGGTTTGGTTTGAATTAAGGATCACTGTTTTTAAATAATTATTTGAATATAAAATCAATCATGAAGTTCTAAGATCATGGTATTATATTTAATTGTTCATATTTATAATTAGAGAATTGCTTATATGTGGTAGTTAGGTTTGGGAGCTTATGATTTCCCATTTAAAGATTATTATTTCTTCTAGTTTTTTATATATGTCTAAGAAACCAATGATATTCAATTTCAGTTTATCATTAAAGGATTAACTTGTTTAGGCTTTCAACTCCTATGACGACAAGTTAAGAGCAATTTTAGATTTAGTATTTGCCAATTATGAGAGCTACTATAATTGAGGTAAATAAAAAAAAATGGAAAAAATAAAGAAGGTTGGATCAAGAATTGAATTTTTCAAACTGGTAAAGTAGGCTTATCACCTAAGCCCATAATGTGGATCAAGATAAGGGCATACAAGAGTCGAACCCGAGTGGCTAAGATGGAGTCTTTGGAATAATTAGCATTTAAGCCTATTTCTAACATGAAAATAATTAATGTTTATATATTCTGAAACACTTTTTTTTTTTTGGATTCGAGGAAACTTCACCCCCTGAAAAGCGTACTTTGTGGGTCCAGGTGAGTGAGTAAAACCTCGGCTGTCCTAGGCTCTTACAAGAGGTGCACGTTCTGATTCGAACTCGAGACCTGCTGTGTAGATCTCAAACCTTTTGCCATTACGCTACACATGTTGGGGACCTATATATTCTTAAACACGATAAAGATAAATCAAGAACATGATATATTATGACTAAATGTTTGAATATTTATGTTTGGTTATTATATTTGCAATTAAAATTTACATTATAAATGATTTGTTAATCACCAAATTGGTTAAATACCTTAGACAAATGAGTTTCAAATTATATAACATTTTTTCTTCAATTACCTATGATTCTGATGCTCAAGATATTTTAGGATCATCCAAAGATTGATTAGTTCTTGTAATTAATGAACATAATTATTGGTAATCAAAATGTGCTGCTAATTTCATTTACATATCTAAAAATATAGATATTATAAGACATTCTTTCTATGCATCCATAGTTCATTTTTTTTCTTTAATTTTATTCAATCACTTTCCTCTACATATCTTTTTATTATTATTGTTTTAATAAATAAAATATTGGTTTCAAGAAAAGCGGTTATTAAATACAATTGAGCCTATGACTTCTTTTTTTAGATCAATTATTTATATTCATATCTATCTCTCAACTTTTTTTTTTTTGTTAAATATCATTAGTTTTTACTCGGTTTTCACATGAAATGTTAACATTTTTTATAATACGTGCAACCTTGCATAATATATTTTTTTTATAACTTTATTCAATCTTTTTCATATGTTTATCTATTTCTATTATCGTTTGATTAAATAAAAAATTAATTCTAATAAATAAAGTCATTAAACACAACCAAGTACATGATCTATATTGCAAGATTAAATATCTTGATTTATATTTATTTTTTTATTTTTCTAATTTAGTTTTTAAGTATCATTAAGAACTTTTTTCTTTATTTATTGGCATGAATGGTTCTCGATTTATTAATTAAATGAATACACATACCTTTTTATTTATGATTAGTTTTTTCCTTTCAAAAAACACATTGGAAAAGTCCATATTTTTATTTGTTTTGCTGAAGAAAATATTATATAACCCGCACAAGTGAAAAAGTTAGTCTTTGCTATCACGAAATAAAAAAGAACAATATAATCATGAATGCTAGACTAAGGTTGTCAATTACATTACATTCTGTTCTGATCTAAATAACTAGTATAGCTTATACTATTTAAAAAAAAAAATTAAATTTATCTTGCTCGGGATTTTAAGATCTTATCCAAATTCTAGCAAAAATATTTTGGGTTTACTTTATCGATCCAAATTCCGTTCCATATGTTTGCTTGAGAGATTGTAGGGAAGCTCTGTCCATCCCATCGATCTTGCTGAATTTTCCTGGAGCCTTCTCAAAGCATGAAGGTTAAAGAAAAAGCATGCTTTTAACATAATTTGGAATGGTCGGAGCACATGCCAGCGGACAGGTGTAGTAAAGGTTTGGGACCTCAAGTTTCCTCGCCCCCAGTCCTTTGAAGAAGGGATGTCTTTTCTTTTGTCCATTTTGCTTGGGAAAATGGAGCTGTAGGTAGCGAAGCCGATGTACCGTGTCAAGAAATGAGCATCGTCATATGCATTTGAGTCCCACAGTGGATGTGACCTTAATAATCTGCCATTTCCCTCCATTTCTCTTCTGAAAGTCTCGAAGAGTTGATATATAGTTAATCTCTTCTCAGGCCGGGACTTGGATCTTAATATATGATTAAAGATGCCATTTTTCTCTCTTAATGAAAAGATCATAGCTAGCACGGACAGCTGACATTGCGAGGAGGAGCAGAAATCAATATAATATGCGCAGAAATGAGGTAGGAGGTCGCTGGATTCGGTTGGGTTGATGGTTTGCAAGGACTTTTGACATGTAGCTAGCTAGACCCACAATGGAGCTTCGTCTCCATGAAGAATTTTCTCGACTCGATAACGGTTCCATAAAGAAACGCCAGAAAGCCAGCTAGTTGAGTACGAATTCCAGTTTATAGGATTCTTGAGTGCATCATCAAGCCATCTTCATTGGAAAGTGACTTAAATGGGAACACACATGGGGATGTGATGAGAGATGTCCCCCACAGACGAAAATGGCAGCTTGAGGCTTGAAAAGGATAGATGCTGGCTGGACAAGTGGTCACATGCCTCTGTGTACTGCTGGTCTGTTTTCCTCGCTCTAGACTGACCTATGTATGCGCCCCCGCGGATCTACTGCAAGCGAGCAAGCGATGCCATCAACAGCTGTTTTCACGTCTATCTATCCCCTGCCATGATCATCTTCATTAATAATGCCAGTCCTTTTCAGCTCAATATTATTTTAGGATTTCTGTTTTCTCTCCCTCTCCCTCTCTCTCTCTCTCTCTATCTCTCTCCTCTCCTCCCTCTCCTCTCTCTCTCTCTCTCTCCCTCTCTCTCTCTCTCTCTCTCTCTCCCTCTCTCTCTCTCTCTCTCTCTACATATGCACACACATTCTCTCCCGCCCTGGCTAGAAAGCTACTGTTATAACCTGTAGGGCTGAAAGCTACACGATTTGCTGTTTCCCTCCTATGAGGATCGATCTGCCATAGTGCCATGCAAAATTAAGAGGCATAATTAATTTATATTGTGGAGTTGCCCACAGCCTTCCGAGCATTGTCAAAATCTTGGTTAAATGACTACAAATCATCATCATCCACGTGCATGGCAAGGGGTCCCTTAGGCCCACCGTGTATGTCGCTTTGTCTATACAATCTCATATGGCATTCACTATTCACAGGATGGTTACAAACACCGGCACATGTAACATATTTGAATTATAGGACTTCACCTAACCCATCAAACTTGAATGACACAGATATTATAAATAATAATAGATCAAAAATTATAAAAAATAGATACCACAAGTTGGATGATAGATTGAGATTTTAAAACCTGTTTAACACCACCTAATCTATATACCACATGTTTTTAATAGCTTGTGGATTGAATATTTATTTTTATTTTATTTAAAAATATTTATGCTCCAATTTTTTTGTTAGTTGGATTATTAGATTTTTTTTAATATAACAAAAAAATAAATAAGACAAAAGGGCTTGTATCTTTGCTAAAAGGAAGGGAGAGGTATTTAGAATTTAATGGTAGTGTAAGACATAAAAATTAAATCTAATATTGAGGGTGTTACGGCACCTATAGTCCATGTTATAGGTCCACTTCTAAATGCAAACCCATGAAAAACAGTAATAAAAACCCAACCATGAATATATATAATATCCATAAAAAAAAAAATTAGTCCAACTCGATATATATTAAACCCTCCCAGATTCAAAACAAAATTGAATGGGTTGGGTGTACAATTTGTAAAATATTAGAAGTTGGGTTAGATACAATTATGAGCCATTAATTTAGATAGGTCCATTAATTTATAATTAACTTTTATTATTGATCTTTTTCTTATTTCTTGATCTTTTGTGTGTTCCATATGACCTATTGTTCTCCTACTTGTTCTTTATTACAATTGTTACTTTTTTATTTTCATGAAATACGAAATAGATCTTACATATCTCACCCTCTTATGTTAGGACTAAAATTTGGAAAAATAAACTCATATAAATAGTAAATTACCCTAAGCGAATATGGTTTCCCTAAGTGAAAGAGAGAGAGAGAGAGATGTTAGAAGTTTGGAGCCAATGAAGCAAAAGTTAGGTTATATTAGCTTATGAAGAAGATTGTTAAAGGATGAAGAGGAAAACATAAGCCAACCCCTTTAAAGTCTCTTTGTACAAGGATACTTGTCAATCTCTAAACTTTTGAAGAATGTTATGATAGGACCAGACTATCCATTGGAATCCATTGAGCATTTAAACAAAGCCCTTAAACATAGTTCAATATGGTTGGTCAGAGATACGTTGAATAAAAAGGAGGAAATTAAGTCATAAGTACTCTAACATGGGGAAGCCTTAAAGCTTGGTCAACGTTCGAGGAATTGGGAGAAGAAATAGAAGAAGACATTATAATTTAGATATACTATTAGACAAATAAGATTCCCAATAATAGCTGACTAGATGATCAAGTATGAAAGACTTGGTATTAATAGAAAATTTAGTGAAGTCACAATCATTTAAGGATAACAATGAATTAAGTTTCTCTTATATCAATAATGAAGAAAAAAATGGATTTGTGTCACCTATGATGTATCTGTTAAAAATAACTAGAGAAGTAGATAAGAATGAAGTCTTTATATAACTGGATTTGAATACAATATTGAACACATATATTTATACTAGTCTAGGATAATCTAAGAAACTTAAAAAGATGAAAATATCACATAGAAGAGCTAAAAGAATACTTTGGCTTCAAAATTAATTCCAACACCTCCTTTAATTTTGAGAGTAATACAATTCTTGAAATTTAAAATGTGTTGCAAGATCACATTGCCATGACTTGCTAACAACATTTTATTTCAATTTCTTCAATCTCCATTACTTTAGTAATTGTATTTGCTTAAACATGCTTCTTTTAAACCATTTTCCTCTTTTTATAGCTACTGCCATATTTATCTTGCTAAACATCTTTCTTTCAAGATTTGAATCTTCAAGTGGCCACTTTATTTTAAGTTACTCTTCATTAGGTTGATGCCTTCTTCTTGTCATGGCTTCTCCATTTTCTATATTCTTTTATAGGAAGAGCTATCACTTTGTTTCGTCATGTGTGGTTTCTCTTGTACCATATCTCATCTCTTGTGCAAGTTGTCAACTTACACTAAGTCTTTTTCTTAGGATTTTTATATGTCTCTTTATGCAAGGTCCCAATTATTTTAATGGGTCTTATTATCTTACATCTTTATTTATCTCTCTTTGAATGTCACCTATCCATCTACTCTCTCATCTATACACATGCTTTAATTTCTCAAATGCCCTACTAGATTGAACAAGCTCTGATACCATATTAGAAATAACTAGAGAAGAACGTGGGAAATGAACTCTTATATTACGTTACTCTTAAATGAGAGGAAGTCCTTATAGACTTGGACTTGAATACAATACTAAACACACATACGTATACTAGTCTAAGATAATTCAAAAGACTTAAAAGGAAAAAAAAATATTTCTTTAATAGTTATACTAGGAGATACATAGGAGAACTAAAAGAATACTTTTGACTTCAAAATTAATTCCAATAGTGTCAACCCAATCTATATTAGTATTATTTAATAAATAAGATAAAAGGATAAAAGTTAAGACTCTTCCAAGGATATTAAGGTACACCATTACTCTTCAGGCTTGACTATTTAAAGGATGTTCAAGCACATCAAGAATTTTCAGGTACATCCTAGCTTTTCAATTGCAAAGATTGTAACTTGTTATCCTTATAAATATGTCTACTAGTAAATAAGTAAAAGAAAGTAAAAAATATATGAAAGAAAAGAATATAGAAAATAGACTCTCAAAGAAAACTCCTTGCTAATTCCCAAAATAATTGTTTCCGTAAACAACATACACCTAGACAATGAATGAAAAAATGATTCTATATTATTTAAAGTGATTATACATAGACTAGTGATATAAGTTCTTGAGACATGTTTATAATGCTATTTTTTTCCCAACAAATACCCTACTCACTATTTATTAGGTAAAAAAAAAATTAAATATTTATATTTTACACATTGAATTTCAGGTATCCATTAATTGAATACAAAAATAACAATTTAGGGAAACTAATTGATTGTTCTTTGATAATAGAGAGGGTGACATGGGGGTACTGGCTTGAGCGAGAACAAAAGATGTAGAGGTAAGGGCTATAAGGCTAGCCAACTAGAAATTTGACATATTTATTTTCTTCTATCGATACTGAGACTTTTGTTTTGACTGACATATATTTTGATAACCACTAATTATCGCTACTGAATAATACACACACACACATATTGTTTGTCTAATATTATTATTGAGCATGTATATATTATATTTGATCCTAAAACAATAATATACTCTAGGAGAGTTGCACTTCTTTATATAGGTTTGAAACCAACTTTAACAAGTTAGGAAAAATCAAAATTCTAAAACGAAAAGAAAAGATAGATAAAAATATAAAAATACATAAAATCCAGAAAAATAATGTAACTAGTAAAAAAAACAATTTCATTGTTTTTAAGAAGAATAATTCTTTTTTTACATATGATTGATTTCTTTATAGATACTTATGTATTAGCATGATATGCAAATTTTTGATGATAATTTTCTAATTAATATTCAATGAGAAAAAAAATAATTTATTCCATTTCTTTTTGTTTTTAATCAGATTAAGAACCTATGACAAAAATATATGTTTTTCTTTGTTGAAAAAAAAATGTCAATAAGAAAAGCAGGAATTATACTACAATTTTCTTTCAATGAAGTATTAATTATTTATGTTCTAATAACAAACAACTAAAAAGACCCTTTTAACATGAGATTAAATATCTTAATATGTATTTTTATCTTAGATTCCTAACTCATTTTTTTAATAAACATATTTATTATCATTTATTAGCACCTATAATTCTTTTTTTTTTCATTGAATGCACGTATTAACTTTTCAATTTGTAATTAAAAAGTTTCTTAATGATAGAAAAAATATTAACAATGCTTGCACTTTTTTTGGATTTAAAAAAACTCGCTTCACCTCACAACATAACATATTGAATGAAACTAGTATATGGTAAAAGAACTAAGGTATAACCTAACTGCTTCATTATTTATATGAACAGTGAAGCAATTTAATTTTTTTAGACTTTTTTTCTTCCAATTTAATAGCCTAATTAGATGAAATTAGTTTTAAAATTATGGTACAACTACCAAATTAAAAGAAATATGATTGAAATGTAACACATGGAGAAAATATATGCCTAACCCTAAATTCTTGACAATTTTCATTTTAGTTCAAAAGCTTATTTTCTTTACATTTCAATCACTAGGTTCGATAATGATGGATTTTTTCTATAAACATGCCTAAAAAAAGGGATTGATTTTTGTTTTGATTGATTTTTTTTTGGGTGAATATGGGGTGTTTAGGTGTTGTTAGATGGTTTGTATTGGTTTTTATGGTGTTTTTGGGTGAAAATTGCTTGAAAATAGATTTTTTACGGAAACAAATCATTCTCCTGATTTTTCAACTACCATAATGGTGCTCAGATTTGAAAACTAACATGCTATAGATTAAAAAAATAAGAGCAAGTTGCTAGCTCCTCTTTCAAAAAAAAAAAAAAAAAAGCCCCAACATGGGTGTGCCTACCTAGTTTGTTAATTTTTATTTTCATTAATTTAGTTTTTTCAAAATAATTAATTTAAAATATTAATAATATATGAATTTATTCAATTCAAATTAATTAATAATATACTTTAGATGTTATTTTATTAAATACTATCCCATTTTTATTTTGTTTTTGAATAAGAGTTTAATAGTCTTTTTATAATATTAGTAAGTGTTTTTTTACAACCTATTATTATTTTTGAAAAAAAATAAATTACCCGGTTGTTTTGTAATAGTGTTTATTCTTATTGTCATATCATTAAATAAAAATTATTTTTAAAAAAATTAATGTTAGTAAGTCTAATTGGGTTTATTATTCAAGTTACTGATTTAACAAGTTAGTAAAGTTAGTTTAAGTTAACTCGAGTTGATCTAAGAATCAATATTTGAAAACAAATATTTGATATACATTGAATTTGTAGTTTATAATGAAATATTTACTTACAAATAAAAAAAAAATAAATTAACAATGCATGTAGTTTTTTTATGTTTAAAAAAATTATATGACCTGCTTTGAAATGTGCACCAGTTACTCTAGTGTAAAGCTAAAAAAAATGTTTTTTTAGAATAAAAATGTTAACAAATGCTTTGGATTTTCATAGGTAATTTAAGAAATTATTTGAGAAAGGAAAAATATACAAAAAAAGGAGTAATGTTAATTTAGAAAATACCTTATACTTGGACCACTAGAATAGGAAGTTTAAAAAAAAAACACACTAAACTTAGGCCTTGTTTTAACTATAAGGACTAAGATTTATTTTTTTTTGTAACACTAAAAAGATTCAATCATAATTTTAGATGCGACCAAATAAATAGAATTATTTTTTGAATTAAATAATTTGTTTGTTAGGACATAATATAGATTTTATGAAAGGATATTATCTTTGGATTATATAATAATAAAATTTCATCCGTATCTAATTTTTTTCCCTAAATATTCTATAATTATTCAAACCGTTATATTGGTCTACACCTCTTTAGATTGAAAAAATTATTACCTATTAATTTATGTTAATTTTGTCTTAATGTGTGATTTCAACAAAAGAATTCAGATAAACCCACATTTCTAAGTGGTGAAGCCATAATTATTACAAAGAGAAGATTTCTTCAACAAAAAAAAAATTATGAAGTAATTGATACATTTTTATTTAGACTGAGTTACAAAGGAAAAA
This sequence comes from Populus alba, assembly GCF_005239225.2. NCBI lineage: Eukaryota > Viridiplantae > Streptophyta > Magnoliopsida > Malpighiales > Salicaceae > Populus > Populus alba. The sequence continues at coordinate 11,828,919 of NC_133298.1, forward strand.
AAAAAGTAAAGAAACAAAGGGGAAAGTTTAAAAATTTAAAAGAAAAATTAAGTGACCCATCTGGATATGGTGGTGTTAGCAAGACCCAAAGGCTATTGGGTGTGGTATTGGCCAGACCTAAGTGATGTTGGGTATGGCCATCGCCAGACCCATCTCTTGATGGGTGTGGTGCTACCAGACCTAGATGGTGCTGGACTGGTAGCAACTGCTAGGTCTAGCAGCTTGGATTCAAACATAATGTGTTGAGCTTGAGAAATTTTTACCATGATGCTCCAATCATGATCATATTTGCGACATCCATTGATTCAAATATAATACTTGAATCTGATGTTATCAAATTCTATAGATTTTAACATAAAATCTTAAAGGAATTATTTATCAATAAATAGGTTTAATTAAACAAGTTTACACTCCATCAATTCCATTAGGTGTATTAAATTCTCTCATAACCTACTGTATCTCCATCTTTCAGCTTGATAAAATAAGTGTAATATAACTCACAATACAACTTAAAATATTACAAAGGTAAATTACATTTCAGCTTGTCCTCTCCACAAAAGGACAAGACTTATGAGCTATGAATACACCATGAATCTTTCTAAATAAAAGTTCAGAATCTTCATTCTCTATTGCAAATATATTTGAGATCATCTCCTCTCTCTAGAATATTATTATACCTTTTCTCTTTAAAAAGATATTTATTTAAGTATTTGAGAGTCCTCACATCCATCAAATAAGTAGGTATTGGCCACAAGTCATCTTGGCTTATCAAGCACCAAGTATAAACTTTCAACCACTTTGGCTAGAGATAATGGATAAGATTATTAATACCATTTGATTAACTGATTATCCAACCCGGGAGTCCTGTTCCTAAATTACTTGGATTTTTAGGACATCATAAGTGGCGTTGTTTATGGGAACTGATAAAAAAGCCATTGGTTTCTTTCTAAAACTTTTTTTTGGCATTTCTAGGTCAATCCATGTCACATAACTAATTCCCACTCGAGATAGGATACGAGACAAGTCTACTCATTACTGTGGACATTCCTAACCAACCAGAGTTTCAACAACTTATTAGTCATGCACAACTCCTTATCCAGGTTGTGTTGGCAACTTGATGGAAAAATTAGAATTTATCACCCTAACAAGTCTTAACATCCTTAACAATACACAATGCCTTGGTGCTACGGCTACTGGTTGTACTAGGAGCCCGTAGACAATTACACTACCTATAGAACACTAGGCAAAATGACATTCATAAGAGTTCTTCAAGGGATCACTAGTGTCATTGTGAAACCCATGCATAGAGCAAATACTCTAAACATACTCCCCCTAGCTACTATGGGATGAACATCATTCACCATAATCATCATTCTCGCTAAGCTCCTAGGGCTCTCAAAAGCCCAACAGATTAAGGATTAAAAGACAGTATATGCATGTGCGAGAACGTCTATATCCCTCATTAGTGGAGAGGCTTTTTATTGTCTAAACACATATTAAACACTTGACTCATCGAGGACTACATTTCTATGAAAATGATTTTGGATAACTATGATGGCTTGATCAACCTAAGGTAGCTTAGAGTTGGTCATCTAAGACAGTGACTCACTGTACAAGATATTTCCACCAACCTTCAGAGGGTCTACGCGTGCCTAACATAACAACTTGGAACTAAAATCTATTGAAGGATTCAATGACCTCTATACTAAGTTAGTGACACGCTTTAACACTAACTTACTTGCCAAGAAAATCTCCATAAACTTTTTTAGTGTTTCTGTAACAACCCCAAAATTTGTATTCAAAACAAATAGTAAAGACATGATAATTCAATTAAGATAAGCGATTTTTTTTTCTGTAATTAATAAAAAAATCGGCAGAGTTTCCTCTATATTATTAGGTACCAAGTTATCGACTCTTCTTCCACAATCCCCAATTAACAAATCTCTTACTTGTCCTATCATCCAGGACATCATCCTCTCATTACATCACAACTTCTCAATAATTAAATTCACATATGTCTAAACAATTCAATATCCCATACTTACATGGATGCAATCTAAAGAATTATTCTAAAAACGGTAACTGGAGCGCATTACATAATTCAAAGATTTATAAATAAGGATCGTTAACGAAATTGTAATTGAAATAAGTTCATAATTAAAGAAGAAATTCATAATATATATTATACTACACAAAAAGCTTTCGATAAATTATAGACGCATTATATTACATAACAAAAGGATAAATTCATTCATTACAACATGATATTCAACAAAATATAAGGAACTAATCTACTGTTCAGTCCTGTAGGGGATGTACCTGAAAATAGATTTAATACAATAATTCAATTAGACAAATAAAAATAAAAAGACATTTATAAAATTATTTCTACTTTCTTTCTTTCTTCCTTTTTTTTTTTTTGTAAATTTAGTCAAAAGATCATTAAATTAACTTGCTCATCTAGTATTATTATATATCAATTAAATTTCAGAATAATCTACCAGTCCATTCAACAAGCACGGTTGTCATTAGTCCAAAACTAGTTCAACATTTCACCCATTCATCAGGGTACAAATCCCATTAACCAGGGAATTAATTATTCATCTCGCCCATTTGCCAGGGCACTAATTCCATTAAATCAGGAATTAGTTCAACAACTTACCCATTCACCAGGGTATTAATCCCATTAACCAGGGACTCAATTTCTTACAACGCCCATTCACTAGGGCACTAATCCCATTCATTCAGGAATTAATTCATAATATTGCATATCTTATTTTCTCAAGTAAACAACATAATAATTTCTAATATATCAACCACAATCAATCCGATAAAAAAAATTACATATTGTCTAATGTTAAATTCAGGTATCGTGTAATTACCTGACGACTGAGCTCGAGCCGTAGTTCCCTGCTGTGGTGTCGGCTTGACAACCTCTCTTGAATTGACATGTATATCACATCATTAATCTACTTTCCATATCGAAACACTCAATAAATAAAATCCTTCCAATTATCCTTTCATTTGCCAAAATAAAATTTAGAGAGAAACATGAAAAAATTCCTTCCTATTCTTAAATTTCTGCATTGTAACACATAACATTTCATCCTTCAAAACAATATATATATATATATATATATATATATATATATATATATATTCTTTAAATGTATTTATTTAAATTTATTTTACCAAAATTTAAATTAAAGGTAAACATAAAAAACAATTCATGATCCATTCTCTCTTTAACAATAATATCATCTCTTTCCTACACAATCTCATCATCTTATTCAAATTCCTAACTTTTATTCTTCTTATTATTATTTTTCCAAAAAAATCTCTTCTTCAAGAACACCTAAAATTTTGCTTCAATTTCCATAATTTCCTACTTTCTCTACTCACTTCAACAATCTTAACACTATTTCACGATTAATTATAATTTCCTCCAAAATTTATCATGAATCCTAATTTCTCATTTCACAAAGTTCAATCAATTTAAAGTATTTATTCATCAAGAATCTTATTTAAAAGTGTAAGGGCACTTTACCAAATAATAGCCAAAGCTTTAACACTTTTGTATTAAACTTTTCTTTGCTTGAATTATTTTTACTCCTCTCCTGGCCGAATGCTTCTTCTTCCTCTTTGAAAGGTAAGTTTGGTTTTATTTTTCTTTCTCCTTCCAGCACACACTTGCACTCACACACACACACACACACACACACACACACACACACACACATATATATATAATTAACTTTTTTAAATATACCATCCATGTCCCTAATTTTTTTTTTCTTTCCTTCCGTGCACATACTTTAGCCCACATTATTCCTTTCACTTTTTTTTTTAATGCCTTCTATATCCCTCAACAGTAACTTTTAAGATCTTGGGTAAAATTTCTCGAATCCTGATACCTGTTTATACCAAATCTTGCCCGGGTTATATTGAATTTCACTAAGTTACTCGTTGGTACTTTTAGTTTCATGAAATTCACTTCTAAAAAAAAATCTCATTAACATTTTCCTGTATATTTATTTATTTATATATATTAACACTTGAACAAAACATTTTAATTCAAATTCTCAAATATATCATCATTCTTATAATTTAATTTATCCATTTTCCTCATTCAATTTTTTTTTTATATAATCCTGACTTTTCTTAATATCAATAATATTATCCGGGGTTTTACAGTTTCATAATACAAAGGTGAGTCTACACGAGCATATTTAAAGATATTAAATGAGGAGATGCTCAAGGTGGAAGAATTACTTAAGCTAATAGCCTTAGAAACCTTAATAGGAAGAGTAAAGAAACATGCCATTTAGAAAAAAACCTTTATGCCTTTCTAGACATAAACTTTCCAAATTGAAGAAAGTTATGAAAAATCGCATATGGGTTGAAGAGATCAATTTGCTACAATATGGATCTTCTTATTTTTACAAGGACAACAAGTGTGAATGACCTTCAAAGTAAAGTAATTAAGGTAGTCAAAGAAAACATCTTAGTGCCACCTCCAAGATATGTTTCCTCCAAAGAACCTTTCCCATACCTATCACTTAAATCACCTCAAGATGTATAATCCTTGATAAGAATAAAAGTTTCTTGAATATGAATGGCATATTACAAATGAATTTTTATTTTTTCTAGGTGATGGTTGAAGGCCCATCAACACTTATCCTATGAAAGTGCAATTCTCTTAGGAAATGATGAACTTGGTCTCCCCAATGCTAAGGGACATACTAGGTCTCTCTAGTACTATATGCACCACTGTTCAAGTGATGGATATGGTCTCCCTAGGACAATAACCTCACTCTCCAATGGATGGGTTAAATATCTTCATGATACAATAACAACACAATCCAATCACCACTTCTTTAATGAGGGAGCTCTCATGCCTTATAAAAAAATTTGATCATGATAACCGCTCTTCAGCGGAGGGTTTTTAAGCCCCATGATAATGCTGGGAAAGCCATGGGCTCCCATTCTCTAAAGAACATATAATCATTTAGAAATTTGTAAGTATAGGTCCATCCTATTTGGGTTCCATACAACCACTTAGAAATGTTTATAAATAATCGGCATGGTACCCTTAATCTCTAAGAATTTTTCTAAATATAGAATCTTGCTATTTTTTATCTGAAAGAATTTTTTTCAGTTTAGATTTTATATGAGAAAAACTCACCTCCTTACATGAAATGATATCACAAAAACTGGGGGCTATTGATGAACCAAGATTTTATCAGTATATTTTTATATATTTTTTCAAAAAAATACCGGATAAAAAAAACATAAAGGTATAATTACCTCATTTCGGGAGTGTTGGATTATCACGTATTAGCACCAAATGCACTCCAATAAAGGCACCCTAGGTATGGAGCTACAAAATATAGATACTGTTAGATTGGCAGCTACTGCTAGGTCTAACAGCTTGACTTGGCATTGCCAGACCAACAAGCTGGGTATGGCGCGCAACTCTCAATGGTGTTGAGCCCAAGGATTTTCTACCATCATGCCTTGAGTATGGTGAGATTCATTATACATATGAATTCAAACACAATACCTGAATCTAATGCCATCAAAGTCTATAGATTTTTACTTAAAATTTAGAGGAATTATTTTTCAACGAATATGCTTAATTAAATAAGTCTACACTCCACCAATACCATTAGGTGTATTAAAATATCTCATGGCCTTCTATGTCTCGATCTTTTAGTTGGATAAAATGAGTGGAATACAACTCACATTACAATTTAAAAGATAAAAAATGTGAAATTACAGTTCATTACCCCTTCTTCATAAAAGGACAAGGCTCATGAACTATAAATACACCATAAATCCTTCCAAATAAAGGTTCATAATTTTTATTCTCTACTGCATACATATTTAAGAGCATTTCTCTTTAGAATATTATTGTACATTTTCTCCAGAATATTATTGTACATTTTCTCCTTAAAAAGACATTTACTTAAGCATATACATCTACTAAAAGGGATCTTTTACAGGTTCTAATCACAAATCACTTTAACTTATCAAACACCAAGTACAAGTTATCAACTATTTTGACTAAAAAGAATTGTTGCGATTGTTAGGACATGATTAATTGATTATCTAACATGAGAGCCATGTTCCTAAATTATTTGGATTTTTTTGAACATCATAACATATATTTGATTTATTGGAGGTCTAGGATATTAATCAAAAACAAAAATAGCTTTATTCCATAATATATGCTTGTACTCTTCTCACTCATTTAATTAGTTATCTCAACATTTGATAAATTCATTGAAAATCATAAATAATAATGATTTATAGCTCAACTACTATATATATATATATATATATATATATATATATATATATATATATATATATATAGGATAGCAAATGCCAAACAATTTTGCCGCGTCATCTCCCTTAATCACATGATTTGAATGGGCTGCTTATTTTTTGAACTAGTTTTTATACATACAAGTAACTTCAAATTTCCATGTCCGTTAATTAATTAACTTGTTAATAGATCCACAATCTGTAGACAAACGAGATAAAAACAATAGAGATAAAAATATTTTTAGTCGGAAATGAAAAAATAAAAATAAATTTATTTTTAAAATAATTTTAGAATATTTTTTTGTATTTTTAAAACAAAAAGTACATAGAAAACATGTCTTCATAGACAATTTATTATTATTATTATTATTATTATTATTATTATTGAAATATCATTATAAAAACTTTTAATTTCAAAATTTTTTAATTATGATATGTTAGAATAAAAATGATTAGTATCAGAGTTTTAAAACTCAATTTGAGGGTCGATCCGGGACAAATCCTTGATCATGAGTCGGGTTGATCCAAGCCAATGTAAGAATAAAATTTATTTTTATTATAGTTTTAAAATCCAATTCAGGGGTAAATTTGAGGCAATGTTTGGGTCACGAGTGGGGTTGATTGTTGATCCAGGTCAATGTAAAGATAAAAATGATTATTATCATAGTTTTAAAACCCGACTCAGGGATCGACCATGTGTAAGAGGTCACATGTCAAGAGGGTTAACCTGAGTTGACTAGAGTCAACATAAAATAAAAATGGTTACTGTCATAGTTTTAAAACTTGATTCGGGGGTCAACCTAGGGCAAGATCAGGATCACGAATCAAGAAGATCAACTCGGGTTGACCTGAGTCAATTTAAAGATAAAAGTTATTATTATCATAATTTTAAAACTCGACTCAGGGATCGACGGGGCAAGGTCTAGGTCACAGGTCGGGAGGGTAAACACCTTTTGACCTGAGTCAACGTATGAATAAAAAATTATTATTATTATTATAGTTTTAAGACCCGACTCGGGAGTCAATATAAGAAAAGGATCAGGTCATTGATCGGGAGGGTCAAATGATTCAAAATTTCTTTTAAAAACCTAAGCAACATTGTTTTGATCATATATATATATATAATCAACAGGTTCTTGACCCAAGTTTTATTTCAGGTTAACTTATTTTTTTGTTTGGGTCAGATTAAGTCAATCCTTCTTATATATATTTTCTAAAACTTAGACTAGTCCAACCTGTCAAGTTTATTCTAATTATATAACTATAGTTATTAAAATATTATTAATTTCACCATTTAATATAAACTAAAATACAAAAAAAAAATCTAACTTTTTTTTAAAATATAAAAGTTTAACAACAATATATATTTAGTATAAAATAGATTTTTTTTATATTTTTATTTTATTTTATCCATAATAACCAAATAAGATATAAAAACAATCATTTTATCATCTATATCACCACTATCAAATATAGTTTTGTCTCTTTCTCTTTTTCTGTTTTCTATCTATATTTTCATTGTTTCTATTTCTTGTATATCGAGAGAGTAACCAATCTCTACCCTAAAGAACACTCGTACGCTCGCAATCTGACTTCGACAGTACAGATTAATTCATTTTCCCAGCTTGAACTTTCGTTAGAATGGTAGCCTTGGAGGCCTGACATCACATGGTTACTACTTGCAAGCTCTCCTTTATCTAAGGCAAAATTTGGCTTGTTTCTTTCACTTCTCTGAGGGTATCTTGAAGCATCTGGGATTATTTTCCTTTCCTCTTAATTGGTTTTGAGATTAATTAGTTGATTTAATTCCCTTTTATTGATTTTAAAACTTGACTACTTGAGAATCATAGAATATATATGATCATCTACAGAATATCTAAGTTATCTGGTGATGATATAATTTACGTGTATGGACAGCAAAACACACCCACCAAACTTTAATAACCAAAAGCACATCCTAATATATCAATCACTGGTATGGCATCAATATTTACCAGCAAAATGCAGTAGCATGAGCATCACTGGTACAGCAGATCATGCAAAGCACATACACAATCATGTCTGTAGCAGTAGAATAAGCTAGTTAATATATCATATTTCTTGAATGATCAAGTACTCTTACACCGAAAGATTCAGAACACATAACATAATCATAAGTAGGAGTTCATCAGATGTATTTGTTTTTTCTCACTGATCTACATTTTGAGCCCATGCATGCTGCCATCCTGCAAAATCAACCAAAAGAGAACCAACACATATCTAGCTAGCTAGCAAGCTATTTCCTTTTGCTCATCAAAAAGGTTTTCCTTACCTTGGAACCACTTTGAGCTGAAGCATTATTAGCTCTTTTTTCCATAAACGCCATTGCCTCTTTCTCTTCCTTTCTCCCACTTTCAGCTTTTTTGTTTTCCTTTGGTTTGTTAGCTTTCATCTCCATTTGATACTTGCCAACATGCTTGTCTTCTTCCTGCTTCAAATGAGCTATGCCATGATGGCTTGGGCCAGAAGAAGCATCAGAAGCCATAGAATCATCACTGTCATCGTTGTAACTTTTATTGTCACTTCCACCACCATCAGAACTATCTCCATCGTCACTGTGCTCATCGTCGTCACCACCACCATCATCCTGTGTTGGGGAGCCAAGATACATGGTCCACCCAGATTCACTACTGTGACACTCTTCCGCGACAAAGATTTGGGAAGACTCCATTACTGCGAGCAAGAAGTTGAAGAACAGGATGTTTGTGAAGGGTTTAGGCTTGGTGAGAATTAACAGACAGGAGAATCGTGTGTTCTTATATAGGAACTTGAGGACCTGTGTATGTAGACACCTGAAAAAGCCACTCAAGCCTTTTATCTCTCTGACCAAGAACTGTTTTTCAATACAGAGAACAGATATACTCTTCTCATATATATTTTGAAAGCTACACAAATCCACTTTTCTTTAATGGCTAGGATAAATATTACCACCTGGAAATCTAAATACAATCCATTAATTCTCTGACTTGAATCAGCTGAAGACAGCTAGAAGCTGTCAAGGAAAGTGAAATGCATCTTTACAAAAGGCATAAATATCAAAGTTTCTTGAATTTGAAAGGACAAGAGTTGTTCACTTGGTCATTGGGTTGCACAAGTGAAGATACAATCCATCTTTACTCCTCTGCGTTTGTCATTAATAAAAAAGGATGCTTTAAATGCAAAGGGCAGATTGGCTCAGTCCACAAAACTAGAGAGAATATATATATATATATATATATATATATATATATATATATATAAGACTCAATGTTTTAAAAGCTAAATAGCTAGAGGAGTACCTCTTCAGTCTTCACTACCAGCTCATTTAACTCTCACTCCATTATAATTTTGTCCTGTCATTAAAAAATGAGCAGGCTTTTTACCTGTGTAAAAATTGCAAACAAGCCAACTGTGAGTTAGGTTTTAGATAAAGTTACACGAGAGGAACTTGTCAAAATAGCTTTCTGCTTCTACAATCCTGTCCTCCAATATGCTGGCGCCTGTCCCCTACGCAAAGCAGGATTATGTCTTTGGTATGAGAGGTACTGCGTGCATATCTATGTAAAAAGTCCAGTTATTAGCTCCTCGATAGACACATTTCTTATGAGTTAAACAATTTGGTATCAGTAACTTGTATCTCTCCCCGCGTCAATGGAATATTTATGTTTTTCAGCTTGTTACAAGTGATATCTAATGAAACAATATCGGACTAGATTGGTAGAAACTCAAGGAGATCCATTAATATTTCTTCTGGGAAGTTAACGAAATCTTTGGGCTCAATTTGAATGGTCACTCCCTTGCATTAATGCTTCAATTTCTTTTTTCCCTGGAAAGTACTGCTTTGTATAAAATAATAGTGATCAGACAGATAACTTCCAGAATTTACTTCTGCATTAATTCATTTCTGAAAATGAATTTCGTAAGATTGGAATGACCCTTTGAAAGGTCATGGTGTATTTACTGAGCTTTCATGGGTTTGGTAAGGAAACCTGTCCTCCTTACCGGGGTGGGTTCAGTTTATACTCTTGCTGTACAGCATATTCATTGTGAGAGACACATGATATCTTTTATTTACTGCCATGTAAAATTACTCCTTGCCATGATCGTATAGTCTTCATAGCTTCATCATTAACGATTTGACTCCTGCTTCTTTAATGATCATTGTAATGCAAATCAAGTAAAATTCAACAAAGTGACCATCTGAGGCCGCTTTTCCATCCCTTTTTACTAAAATTATATATATGGCCGAGCAATTCTACCAGGCAAAACCATACCATACCTATCAGGACAATACATGAAAGAAAAAGGGTCTCGTTTTGCAAGGAGCACATGCTGCGCTCCTTGGGCACTCGTGGATTTGATGACCGTAAGATGAAGAACATCTGGTTACAGCTAGAACAACCTGTGTGTCACTGCTAGCCCTAGATAAAAACAAGGAAACAAATGTGGTTAATTTGCAGTGATAATTGAGTAGCCCGTAGATGGGGTCCTCCATGCTTTGGAGGTTAAAGAAACAAAAAGAACTTGAAGAGTTCAAATCCAGAAGGTTTGGGCACCCCATGTCCCCATACTCGAAAGCATGATTTTGATGGTTCCCCACTTATAATTAATCTATGACTTATTATATGGTATTACCAGACAGCTTTGGCCCATGAATTATTCTTGCTTGCTTGTCCTCTTCTCGGCTGCTCATCTCTCTGGCCCCCACGTGAGGATTGAAAATATGGTTTATTACAAATGGGGAAATCTTTTCTAGGTTGGAGATCTTATTCCCATTGCTTTTAGTTTTTACCATGAATACGAGCGTGTGCATTAAAACCAAAAAAAAAAAAAAAAAAAAGGAGAGAGAAGCTGTATATTCCTCCTTTCAGTATAAAAACTCCTTTATTTTTGTATTTTGAAAGTATTTAAAAAAAATTTAAATTTTTTATTTTATTTTATTTTTTTCATTGTTTTAAATTAATTAATCCCAAACAGCCCCTTAGTTAGACATATTAAAAACTTGCAATTTGGAAAGACTCCATCCGTCCTCAAAGAAAGGTTGTGGGATTTGAAGGGGTGGCCGGTCGCACTTTCTCCGATCGGTAAATTATGTGACTTTTATCCTTTTATGGGTTCTCTATTATAACTTCACCGACTGCCTAAATCAGGCAAAATTACACTAAGTTGTAAGTTGACTACCATTTGTCAAATATGCTTAAGAAACAAAACAAAATAATTTCTCTTCGAAATCAAAATTTCCCATGATGTTTATGGGGGAAATTAAAAAACGACCACAAATTAAATTTCCCATGATGTTTATGCTTTTTAAATTCCTATAAACTTTTATTGAAAAATTAAAATAATTGTTGAGAAAGTTTGATATTTTCTTTTACTTTTGAAACTTGTAATTTTTATTTTTTTTCCTTTAATGTTTTGAAAAATCTTAATTGTTGAGATTTTTTGAAAAATTTTATTTCTCAAAAACATACCACAAATCATTCTTGACTGATATTAATTATATTTGTTTAATTCTTAGAAAAGGTTAAAAAAGTTATGGTCCATTATTTTCTAATTGTTTTGTTAAATGTTTTTTAACATTTTGACTCTTTCACAGTTTAAGATTTTCTAAATTATATGTTTTTTTTAAGAAAAATAAATAATTAAATTTAATTGTCCACTTACCATTCACACACACACATTAATAGTACACAAAAGTATATAATTAAAAGGTTTTTCTAAGATAAATAGTTATGGTCGCCCCTTCTTGGCTAAAATAACTAATTATTGTGTTATTGTAGGAGATATTGTATTAACACACAAATAAAAAATAAGTATCAATTGTATTAGCATTCACATTGTAAAGTCCTTATTTGCCACATCCAACTTATATTGGATTTAAATTTTAGTTTTATATGCAATTTTATCTATATAACCTTATAAAGAGATTATCCAATAGATGGAGATCATGACCAACTCCGTACCTACAATTTATTCACAAACTTTATGCAATTTACAAGCTTTTGTTTATTTATCGGTTTTTTATTTATATCTCTTTACAATTTTGTTTTTTTTAAAAAAACTTTTATTGCTTTATTTCTTTGCGTTTTTATTTATTTTATTGCTTTTGACATTACTCTCACCTTTCTTTCTATTTACTTGTTAAAGTCATAAAGCTACTACTTGTCTCTGCTTAAAATTAAGTTCTTAATTATATTTCTTCTTGTTGGAAGGAAAAACCAAATAATATATAGTTTATTGATTGAAGAATCAATGATTGATCAACAAATTAGTAACTGACAAATCAACAAATTATCATGTCTAGTGGGATTAATTTGTTAAAAGAACAATAGAATAGCTAGCAACTAGTGATTAGTCATCAACCCAACTAGTAAAGGTCATCCCCAAGCCACGAGGAGGCCAAAAATAACTCATAAATATTGTCGCACCCTCGCGGCGGAGCGCGGCGTCGTGGCGACTTTCGATTGATTTCAGGGTCTTTTGTATTTTTGTGAAGGAGTCGCCACCTAGTATTTTGATCACTAGGAACCCTAACTGGTCTTTCAGAGATTCTAAAGCAAGGGACTGGTTGCGTAAAGGGAAGGTATTAGCACCCCTAGTACGCCCTACCTAAGGTAAGCTGCTTGATGTTTGGTTTGCTCTATAATTGCTATGGTGTTGGTGTTTTTCTAATCCCATCAATTTTCCTAGGTTTGATTCAAATAAAATTTATTTGGATAGAAATCCAAGGAGATTCCATGTGCTTTGAAAGCTCATTTTTCCCTTTAGTATTTCAAGAGTTTGCGACTCGTAAATCGCAAGGAAATGAGAAAAAAAATTTAGAAATCTAGGGCACTACAAAAAAAAACCTATATTTTTTTATATTTTATACTCTCACGGCTCGTAAACCGTGGAGTAAGAAATTTTTTGAAATGTTTTCGATTATAATCAAGGCTTCTTTCACGAATGTGTGCAGATTTATTACTCCTAATAATATTTTGGATATTCGTCCTTTAAGGATTTCTTTATCCAAACATTAGCGGTGAATAATAGATTAATTCCCCCCCAAAATAGGATTTTTATATTTTTTTGAAATATTGGCCAATACCCTTTGGAGTTTTACAAACATGTTGTAAAATCCAGAAATGCAAGAAAATAATTTTTTTGTTGTGTTTACGAAATCCATGCGAAAACACCTTTGTTGAAACTTCAAATATTTTTTTTATACATACATAAAAAAAGAATTCAAAACATGTTAGGGTATTGGCCGTATGCAACACACAAGAAAAACATTTTTTATATTTTTGTCGAAACGCAAACATCACAATTAGACGTAAACATCAAAATGGAAAAATAGCAAGCCATCATACATATTATAAGCATTACAAGAAGCTTGAAACAATTCGTAACAAAAACCCAATCAAAGCCAAATCAACTTAAATTTTTGTAACTGGAAAGGAATAAACCCGTATGTATGAGGGAGCCATAGTTTTAGAACTGAAATTTTGAAATCTAACCCCTATGTCCGTGCCTCACAAACCCCATTATTTCCTCACCTTAAAAACGAACTGCCTTATTCATTTCACCACGCCAACAGAGAGAAACAAAACAGAAACTGGGAAAGCATGCTTTATTCGTATATAGGAAAAAAACAAAACCATGACCGGCTAATCTCTCAAGAAGCAGGAAAAAAAAAACCGAACAGAGAAAGGAGCTGATGATGAAGAAACAACAGCCCCCTTCCCCGGTTCCTTAAATCTGAAACAGCTAAAGAAAGAAAAAAAACGGAACACCAAAAGCCAGCCCTCTTAACATAGTCACTCATCAAAAACTCAAAGCCACGGCAGGAACAAAACAAGGCAAGTGTTCATTGTGTACATAGTAAAAAAAAAAACCGAATGTGCAAAGCAAAGCAAAGAGAAAAGAAAAAGGTGCAAACAGATTTAAAGGCAGCAAAGGAGAAGAAAGTTAAGACTTACCTGCAGGTCTCACTATTTTCTTTTCTGCAGAGGATGAAATAAAACCAAGCAAAACGTTGTTGTCCAGCTTTAGTAGCAAAGCTCCCTCTCCGTCTTGTCTTTTCTTCTTTTCTTCCCTCACGATGCTACCAGAACGCAAAACAAGAAACTCCCTTTATTCTGCGTTTTTTTACTCTGCCTCTCTTGCGTTTTTTTCTTTTATGTTTCTGCCCTCTTTCGGCTATGTTTTTGCTCTCTCCTTTTTTTTTTTTGCTCCCGTTAGGTCATTAGAGGGGCTTATATATAGTCTAAAATGTCTCCAAATAAGAAGGATTCAATGCATTAATCCTAGGACGTAAATCCCTACTGATTTGCAGTAAAAAAACGCAAAAGGAAGCTGCAATATTCTGACTTTATGTTGGTTCTTTACGTCTGATTTCTTTCTAGTTTTAGAGGAGGGTGTGGCTGTTTTCTTTCCTTCCATAGGACCAGCTGCTCCATTTGAAATGAGGCAAGAAAAAAACGTGGTTGCAGCTCCGAAATTCAGGCATGATGACAGCGAAAAAAGGAAAGAAATTAGATGGAGGGTGCAGCTGCAAAGTCTCATTTTCCTTATTTCGGTGTGGGAAAAATCATGTCATTTATGATGATCCAGCCCCCTCTCCAGCTTTCAATATCCCTCTTCAATTAAATCCCTCATTTTAACAATTTTTGATTCAGTCCTTGGTCCAAAAAAAATCCTTCGAATCAGCCCCGCGAACTTGGGCTCTATCCTTCCCGCGGCAGAATTTTCTGCCTTCACGTTAGATATTCAAATGGGAATATCTTGAGCTTCTGATATCGGAATCAAGTGATTCAAAACCCAAAATTATTCTATGCATCTAGGACTACAACTTTGATGAAGGAGTCGAAGTCAGATAAAATCTTTTTACAGAACAGGAACTGACAGTAATGTGGTTGGTCAAAAGGGATCTCCAGGTCTAACTCAAAAACTGACGAATGCTGAGAATCCTGATATGACTGAGAGTTTGAACTAAGAACAAAAATCACAAAAACTAGGCCAAAAATAGAGTTTTGTTAGTGCAGACTCGGGTCAATATCCTTCTCGCGGCAGAATTCTCTACCTTCACGTTAGATATTCAAACGGGAACATCTTGAGCGTCTGATATCGGAATCAAGTGATTCAAAACCCAAAATTATTCTATGCATCTAGGACTACAACTTTGATGAAGGAGTCGAAGTCAGATAAAATCTTTTTACAGAACAGAATCTAGCAGTAATGTGGTTGGTCAAAAAGGGATCTCCAGGTCTAAACTCAAAACTGACGAATACCAAGAATCCTGATATGACTGAGAGTATGAACTAAGAACAAAAATCACAAAAACTAGGCCAACAATAGAGTTTTTTTTTTAGTGCATACTTGGGTCAATATCCTTCCCGCGGCAGAATTCTCTACCTTCACGTTAGATATTCAAACGGGAACATATTGAGCCTCTAATATCGGAATCAAGTGATTCAAAAGCTCAAATTATTCTATGCATCTAGGACTACAACTTTGATGAAGCAGTCGAAGTCAGATAAAATCTTTTTACAGAACAGGAACTGACAGTAATGTGGTTGGTCAAAAAGGATCTCCAGGTCTAACTCAAAAACTGACGAATGCCGAGAATCCTGATATGACTGAGAGTTTGAACTAAGAACAATGATCCCTAGGACCTATTAAAGGTGTACGTCAAAATTTTTTTAGCGAACATGAGCTAAACTCCTATACTCTGTTCAAGAGAGGTATATACCCTCTCCAGCACGTGGGGGTCCGAAATTGGGTAACAACAGATGCCCCCTCTTTACAATGCTTACGAAGCAAAAACTTGTCAAGTGCTTTGCGTAGTAAGTTTTGAAAAGATAAATTTGCCTGATCAAGCTAAAACTCAGTGATTTTCTTAAACAATGTTCTCCTATGAGGTGATCTGCCTATCTTAAAATTTCTAGAAAAACACTCCATGCTTTTGCTAAGAAATGATCTCAATAATGGGTGATCTGCCCAATCTTAAAATTCTTAGAAAAACTCCGTGCTTTTCTAAAAAAAATGGTCTCAATATTGGGTGACCGGCCTATCTTAAAATTCGTAGAAAACTCCACGCTTTTCTAAGAAACGGTTTCAATATCAGGTAACCAGCCCCTTTTTAAAATTCTTAGAAAACTCCACGCTTTTCTAAGAAATGGTCTAAAAACGAGTGACCGGCCCATCTTTAAAATTCTTAGAAAACTCCACGCTTTTCTAAGAA